>NC_141756.1:121803794-121963972 GCF_982258835.1 Parasteatoda tepidariorum | reverse complement strand
TGACCTATAATATTTTAGTTGGACCAGGTATTATATTACAGGGTTATAGTGTACCCTACCACGGGAAATAATTATATGACAATTAGAGGGAACGCAATGAGTTCCTGTATTTTACTATGCGTGCGTATCTAAAATAAGTGTTCGGAAGAGCTTAAAATGAGGAAATTCGCCTTCTAAAACCCTTTAAAGATAGGAAGCGCGAAGTCCCTCTTCACTGTTAGCCCGATTTCGGACCTTAATATTGAGCTATAATATTTTAGTTGGACCAGGTATTATATTGCAGGGTAATAGTGTACACTTCTACAGGAAATAATTATAGGTCAATTAGGGGGCACACAGCGTGACCCTAAAGTTTACTATGTATGCCTGTGTGAAATAAAGTGTTCTGAGAAGCTTAAAATGAAGAAATAAGACTTCTAAAATGCTTTAAAAATTCAAAGACATCTTTCAATGGTTAACTAACGCAAGGCGCGATATCAGACCTTAATATTGACCTATAATATTTTAGTTGGACCAGGTATTATATTACAGGGTAATAGTGTACCCTACCACGGGAAATAATTATATGTCAATTAGAGGGAACACAATGAGTTCCTGTATTTTACTATGTGTGCGTATCTAAAATAAGTGTTCGGAAGAGCTTAAAATGAGGAAATTCGCCTTCTAAAACCCTTTAAAGATAGGAAGCGCGAAGTCCCTCTTCACTGTTAGCCCGATTTCGGACCCTAATATTGACCTATAATATTTTAATTGGACCAGGTATTATATTGCAGGGTAATAGTGTACCCTACCACAGGAAATAGTTACAGGTGAATTAGGGGGTACACTATGTATATTTTAAATAGTGCATTAAAACAAGGAAATTCGAAGACACTTTTCAATGTTAACTAACGCCACGGTATCGGATCTAAATATTGGCCTATAATATTTTAGTTGGTCCAGGTATTATATTACAGGGTAATAGTGTACACTTCTACAGGAAATAATTTTAGGTCAATTAGGGGGCACACAGCGTGACCCTAAAGTTTACTATGTATGCCTATGTGAAATAAAGTGTTCTGAGAAGCTTAAAATGAAGAAATAAGACTTCTAAAATGCTTTAAAAATTCAAAGACATCTTTCAACGGTTAACTAACGCAAGGCGCGATATCAGACCTTAATATTGACCTATAATATTTTAGTTGGACCAGGTATTATATTACAGGGTAATAGTGTACCCTACCACGGGAAATAATTATATGTCAATTAGAGTTAACACAATGAGTTCCTGTATTTTACTATGTGTGCGTATCTAAAAAAAGTGTTCGGAAGAGCTTAAAATGAGGAAATTCGCCTTCTAAAACCCTTTAAAGATAGGAAGCGCGAAGTCCTTCATCACTGTCAGCCCGATTTCGGACCTTAATATTGACCTATAATATTTTAATTGGACCAGGAATTATATTGCAGGGTAATAGTGTACACTTCTACAGGAAATAATTATAGGTCAATTAGAGGGCACACAGCGTGACCCTAAAGTTTACTATGTAAGCCTATGTGAAATAAAGTGTTCTGAGAAGCTTAAAATGAAGAAATAAGACTTCTAAAATGCTTTAAAAATTCAAAGACATCTTTCAATGGTTAATTAACGCAAGGCGCGATATCAGACCTTAATATTGACCTATAATATTTTAGTTGGACCAGGTATTATATTACAGGGTTATAGTGTACCCTACCACGGGAAATAATTATATGACAATTAGAGGGAACACAATGAGTTCCTGTATTTTACTATGTGTGCGTATCTAAAATAAGTGTTCGGAAGAGCTTAAAATGAGGAAATTCGCCTTCTAAAACCCTTTAAAGATAGGAAGCGCGAAGTCCCTCTTCACTGTTAGCCCGATTTCGGACCTTAATACTGAGCTATAAAATTTTAATTGGACCAGGTATTATATTGCAGGGTAATAGTGTACCCTACCACAGGAAATAATTATAGGTGAATTAGGGGGTACACTATGTATATTTTAAATAGTGCATTAAAACAAGGAAATTCGAAGACACTTTTCAATGTTAACTAAAGCCACGGTATCGGATCTTAATATTGGCCTATAATATTTTAGTTGGTCCAGGTATTATATTACAGGGTAATAGTGTACACTTCTACAGGAAATAATTATAGGTCATATAGGGGGCACACAGCGTGACCCTAAAGTTTACTATGTATGCCTATGTGAAATAAAGTGTTCTGAGAAGCTTAAAATGAAGAAATAAGACTTCTAAAATGCTTTAAAAATTCAAAGACATCTTTCAATGGTTAACTAACGCAAGGCACGATATCAGACCTTAATATTGACCTATCATATTTTAGTTGGACCAGGTATTATATTACAGGGTAATAGTGTACAGTACCACGGGAAATAATTATATGTCAATTAGAGGGAACGCAATGAGTTCCTGTATTTTACTATGTGTGCGTATCTAAAATAAGTGTTCGGAAGAGATAAAAATGTGGAAATTCGCCTTCTAAAACCCTTTAAAGATAGGAAGCGCGAAGTCCCTCTTCACTGTTAGCCCGATATCGGACCTTAATATTGACCTATAATATTTTAATTGGACCAGGTATTATATTGCAGGGTAATAGTGTACCCTACCACAGGAAATAATTATAGGTGAATTAGGGGGTACACTATGGATATTTTAAATAGTGCATTAAAACAAGGAAATTCGAAGTCACTTTTCAATGTTAACGTAAAGATCGATTTCAGATCTTATATTGACCCATAATATTTAAATTGGACTACATATTATATTACAGGGTGATAGTGTACCCTACCACAGGAAATAATTATAGGTGAATTAGGGCGTGCACTATGTATATTTTAAATAGTGCATTAAAACAAGGAAATTCGAAGACACTTTTCAATGCTAACAAACGCCACGGTATCGGATCTTAATATTGGCCCATAATATTTTAGTTGGACCAGGTATTATATTACAGGGTAATAGTGTACCCTACAACGGGAAATAATTATATGTCAATTAGAGGTAACACAATGAGTTCCTGTATTTTACTATGTGTGCGTATCTAAAATAAGCGTTCGGAAGAGCTTAAAATGAAGAAATTCGCCTTCTAAAACCCTTTAAAGATAGGAAGCGCGAAGTCCCTCTTCACTGTTAGCCCGATTTCGGACCTTAATATTGACCTATAATATTTTAATTGGACCAGGTATTATATTGCAGGTTAATAGTGTACACTTCTACTGGAAATAATTATAGGTCAATTAGGGGGCACACAGCGTGACCCTAAAGTTTACTATGTATGCCTATGTGAAATAAAGTGTTCTGAGAAGCTTAAAATGAAGAAATAAGACTTCTAAAATGCTTTAAAAATTCAAAGACATCTTTCAATGGTTAACTAACGCAAGGCGCGATATCAGACCTTAATATTGACCTATAATATTTTAGTTGGACCAGGTATTATATTACAGGGTAATAGTGTACCCTACCACGGGAAATAATTATATGTCAATTAGAGGGAACACAATGATTTCCTGTATTTTATTATGTGTGCGTATCTAAAATAAGTGATCGGAAGATCTTAAAATGAGGAAATTCGCCTTCTAAAACCCTTTAAAGATAGGAAGCGCGAAGTCCCTCTTCACTGTTAGCCCGATTTCGGACCTTAATATTGACCTATAATATTTTAATTGGACTAGGTATTATATTGCGGGGTAGTAGTGTACACTTCTGCAGGAAATTATTATAGGTCAATAAGGGGGCACACAGCGTGACCCTAAAGTTTACTATGTATGCCTATGTGAAATAAAGTGTTCTGAGAAGCTGAAAATGAAGAAATAAGACTTCTAAAATGCTTTAAAAATTCAAAGACATCTTTCAATGGTTAACTAACGCAAGGCGCGATATCAGACCTTAATATTGACCTATCATATTTTAGTTGGACCAGGTATTATATTACAGGGTAATAGTGTACAGTACCACGGGAAATAATTATATGTCAATTAGAGGGTACGCAATGAGTTCCTGTATTTTACTATGTGTGCGTATCTAAAATAAGTGTTCGGAAGAGATAAAAATGTGGAAATTCGCCTTCTAAAACCCTTTAAAGATAGGAAGCGCGAAGTCCCTCTTCACTGTTAGCCCGATTTCGGACCTTAATATTGACCTATAATATTTTAATTGGACCAGGTATTATATTGCAGGGTAATAGTGTACCCTACCACAGGAAATAATTATAGGTGAATTAGGGGGTACTCTATGGATATTTTAAATAGTGCATTAAAACAAGGAAATTCGAAGTCACTTTTCAATGTTAACGTAAAGATCGATTTCAGATCTTAATATTGACCCATAATATTTAAATTGGACTACATATTATATTACAGGGTGATAGTGTACCCTACCACAGGAAATAATTATAGGTGAATTAGGGGGTACACTATGTATATTTTAAATAGTGCATTAAAACAAGGAAATTCGAAGACACTTTTCAATGCTAACAAACGCCACGGTATCGGATCTTAATATTGGCCCATAATATTTTAGTTGGACCAGGTATTATATTACAGGGTAATAGTGTACCCTACAACGGGAAATAATTATATGTCAATTAGAGGTAACACAATGAGTTCCTGTATTTTACTATGTGTGCGTATCTAAAATAAGCGTTCGGAAGAGCTTAAAATGAAGAAATTCGCCTTCTAAAACCCTTTAAAGATAGGAAGCGCGAAGTCCCTCTTCACTGTTAGCCCGATTTCGGACCTTAATATTGACCTATAATATTTTAATTGGACCAGGTATTATATTGCAGGGTAAGAGTGTACACTTCTACTGGAAATAATTATAGGTCAATTAGGGGGCACACAGCGTGACCCTAAAGTTTACTATGTATGCCTATGTGAAATAAAGTGTTCTGAGAAGCTTAAAATGAAGAAATAAGACTTCTAAAATGCTTTAAAAATTCAAAGACATCTTTCAATGGTTAACTAACGCAAGACGCGATATCAGACCTTAATATTGACCTACAATATTTTAGTTGGACCAGGTATTATATTACAGGGTAATAGTGTACCATACCACGGGAAATAATTATATGTCAATTAGAGGGAACACAATGAGTTCCTGTATTTTACTATGTGTGCGTATCTAAAATAAGTGTTCGGAAGAGCTTAAAATGAGGAAATTCGCCTTCTAAAACCCTTTAAAGATAGGAAGCGCGAAGTCCCTCTTCACTGTTAGCCCGATTTCGGACCTTAATATTGACCTATGATATTTTAATTGGACCAGGTATTATATTGCAGGGTAATAGTGTACCCTACTACAGGAAATAATTATAGGTGAAATAGGGGGTACACTATGTATATTTTAAAAAGTGCATTAAAACAAGGAAATCCGAAAACACTTTTCAATGCTAACAAACGGCACGATGTCTGACCTTAAAAATGACTTAATTCACTATTGCTCAAAACGAGGAAATTCGCCTTCTAAAACCCTTTAAAGATAGGAAGCGTGAAGTCACTTTTCAATGTTAACGTAAAGATCGATTTCAGATCTTAATATTGACCCATAATATTTTAATTGGACCAGGTATTATATTGCAGGGTAATAGTGTACCCTAACACAGGAAATAATTATAGGTGAATTAGGGGGTGCACTATGTATATTTTAAATAGTGCATTAAAGCAAGGAAATTCGAAGACACTTTTCAATGTTAACTAACGCCACGGTATCGGATCTTAATATTGGCCTATAATATTTTAGTTGGTCCAGGTATTATATTACAGGGTAATAGTGTACACTTCTACAGGAAATAATTATAGGTCAATTAGGGGGCACACAGCGTGACCCTAAAGTTTACTATATATGCCTATGTGAAATAAAGTGTTCTGAGAAGCTTAAAATGAAGAAATAAGACTTCTAAATTGCTTTAAAAATTCAAAGACATCTTTCAATGGTTAACTAACGCAAGGCGCGATATCAGACCTTAATATTGACCTATAATATTTTAGTTGGACCAGGTATTATATTATAGGGTAATAGTGTAACCTACCACGGGAAATAATTATATGTCAATTAGAGGGAACACAATGAGTTCCTGTATTTTACTATGTGTGCGTATCTAAAATAAGTGTTCGGAAGAGCTTAAAATGAGGAAATTCGCCTTCTAAAACCCTTTAAAGATAGGAAGTCGGAAGTCCCTCTTCACTGTTTGCCCGATTTCGGACCTTAATATTGACCTATAATATTTTAATTGGACCAGGTATTATATTGCAGGGTAATAGTGTACCCTACCACAGGAAATAATTATAGGTGAATTAGGGGGTACGCTATGTATATTTTAAATAGTGCATTAAAACAAGGAAATTCGAAGACACTTTTCAAAGTTAACTAACGCCACGGTATCGGATCTTAATATTGGCCTATAATATTTTAGTTGGTCCAGGTATCATATTACAGGGTAATAGTGTGCACTTCTACAGGAAATATTTATAGGTCAATTAGGGGGCACACAGCGTGACCCTAAAGTTTACTATGTATAAGCCTATGTATGCCAACTTTAGAGGGCCATTAAAGGGTTAGAAGGGTATAAAAAAGGGTTTTAGAAGGCGAATTTCCTCATTTTAAGCTCTTCCGAACACTTATTTTAGATACGAACACATAGTAAAATACAGGAACTCATTGTGTTCCCTCTAATTGACATATAATTATTTCCCGTGGTACGGTACACTATTACCCTGTAATATTATACTTGGACCAACTAAAATATTATAGGCCAATATTAAGATCCGATACCGTGGCGTTAGTTAACATTGAAAAGTGTCTTCGAATTTCCTTGTTTTAATGCACTATTTAAAATATACATAGTGTATCCCCTAACTCACCTACAACTATTTCCTGTGGTAGGGTACACTATTACCCTGCAATATAATACCTGGTCCAATTAAAAGATTATAGGTCAATATTAAGGTCCGAAATCGGGCTAATAGCGAAGAGGGACTTCGCGCTTCCTATCTTTAAAGGGTTTTAGAAGGCGAATTTCCTCATTTTAAGATCTTCCGAACACTTATTTTAGATACGCACACATAGTAAAATACAGGAATTCATTGTGTTCCCTCTAATTGACATATAATTATTTCCCGTGGTAGGGTACACTATTACCCTGTAATATAATACCTGGTCCAACTAAAATATTATAGGTCAATATTAAGGTTTGATATCGCGCCTTGCGTTAGTTAACCAATGAAAGATGTCTTTGAATTTTTAAAGCATTTTAGAAGTCATATTTCCTCATTTTAAGCTTCTCAGAACACTTTATTTCACTTAGGCATACATAGTAAACTTTAGGGTCACGCTGTGTGCCCCCTAATTGACCTATAATTATTTCCTGTAGAAGTGTACACTATTACCCTGCAATATAATACCTGGTCAAATTAAAATATTATAGGTCAATATTAAGGTCCGAAATCGGGCTAACAGTGAAGAGGGACTTCGCGCTTCCTCTCTTTAAAGGGTTTTAGAAGGCGAATTTCCTCATTTTAAGCTCTTCCGAACACTTATTTTAGATACGCACACATAGTAAAATACAGGAACTCATTGTGTTCAGTATAATTGACACATAATTATTTCCCGTGGTAGGGTACACTATTACCCTGTAATATATTACCTGGTCCAACTAAAATATTATAGGTAAATATTGAGGTCTGATATCGCGCCTTGCGTTAGTTAACCATTGAAAGATGTCTTTGAATTTTTAAAGCATTTTAGAAGTCTTATTTCTTCATTTTAAGCTTCTCAGAACACTTTATTTCACATAGGCATACATAGTAAACTTTAGGGTCACGCTGTATGCCCCCTAATTGAATTATAATTATTTCCTTTAGAAGTGTACACTATTACCCTGCAATATAATACCTGGTCAAATTAAAATATTATAGGTCAATATTAAGGTCCGAAATCGGGCTAACAGTGAAGAGGGACTTCGCGCTTCCTATCTTTAAAGGGTTTTAGAAGGCGAATTTCCTCATTTTAAGCTCTTCCGAACACTTATTTTAGAAACGCACACATAGTAAAATACAGGAACTCATTGTGTTCCCTCTAATTGACATATAATTATTTCCCGTGGAAGGGTACACTATTACCCTGTAATATAATACCTGGTCCAACTAAAATATTATAGGTCAATATTAAGGTCTGATATCGTGCCTTGCGTTAGTTAAACATTGAAAGATGTCTTTGAATTTTTAAAGCATTTTAGAAGTCTTATTTCTTCATTTTAAGCTTCTCAGAACACTTTATTTCATATAGGCATACATAGTAAACTTTAGGGTCACGCTGTGTGCCTCCTAATTGACCTATAATTATTTCCTGTAGAAGTGTACACTATTACCCTGTAATATAATACCTGGACCAACAAAAATATTATAGGCCAATATTAAGATCCGATACCGCGGCGTTAGTTAACATTGAAAAGTGTCTTCGAATTTCCTTGTTTTAATGCACTATTTAAAATATACATAGTGTACCCCCTAATTCACCTATAATTATTTCCTGTGGTAGGGTACACTATTACCCTGCAATATAATACCTGGTCCAATTAAAATATTATAGGTCAATATTAAGGTCCGAAATAGGGCTAACAGTGAAGAGGGACTTCGCGCTTCCTATCTTTAAAGGGTTTTAGAAGGCGAATTTCCTCATTTTAAGCTCTTCCGAACACTTATTTTAGAAACGCACACATAGTAAAATACAGGAACTCATTGTGTTCCCTCTAATTGACATATAATTATTTCCAGTGGTAGGGTACACTATTACACTGTAATATAATACCTGGTCCAACTAAAATATTATAGGTCAAAATTAAGGTCTGATATCGCGCCTTGCGTTAGTTAACCATTGAAAGATGTCTTTGAATTTTTAAAGCATTTTAGAAGTCTTATTTCTTCATTTTAAGCTTCTCAGAACACTTTATTTCACATAGGCATACATAGTAAACTTTAGGGTCACGCTGCGTGCCCCCTAATTGACCTATAATTATTTCCTGTAGAAGTGTACACTATTACCCTACAATATAATACCTGGTCCAATTAAAATATTATAGGTCAATATTAAGGTCCGAAATCGCTCTAACAGTGAAGAGGGACTTCGCGCTTCCTATCTTTAAAGGGTTTTAGAAGGCGAATTTCCTCATTTTAAGCTCTTCCGAACACTTATTTTAGATACGCACACATAGTAAAATACAAGATTTCATTGTGTTCCCTCTAATTGACATATAATTATTTCCCGTTGAAGGGTACACTATTACCCTGTAATATAATACCTGGTCCAACTAAAGTATTATAGGTCAATATTAAGGTCTGATATCGCGCCTTGCGTTAGTTAACCATTGATAGATGTCTTTGAATTTGTAAAGCATTTTAGAAGTCTTATTTCTTCATTTTAAGTTTCTCAGAACACTTTATTTTACATAGGCATACATAGTAAACTTTAGGGTCACGCTGTGTGCCCCCTAATTGACCTATAATTATTTCCTGTTGAAGGTACACTATTACCCTGTAATATAATACCTGGACCAAATAAAATATTATAGGCCAATATTAAGATCCGATACCGCGGCGTTAGTTAACATTGAAAAGTGTCTTCGAATTTCCTTGTTTTAATGCACTATTTAAAATATACATAGTGTACCCCCTAATTCACTTATAATTATTTCCTGTGGTAGGGTACACTATTACCCTGCAATATAATACCTGGTCCAATTAAAATATTATAGGTCAATATTAAGGTCCGAAATCGGGCTAACAGTGAAGAGGGACTTCGCGCTTCCTATCTTTAAAGGGTTTTAGAAATCGAATTTCCACATTTTAAGCTCTTCCGAACACTTATTTTAGATACGCACACATAGTAAAATACAGGAACTCATTGTGTTCCCTCTAATTGACATATAATTATTTACCGTGGTAGGCTACACTATTACCCTGTAATATATTACCTGGTCCAACTAAAATATTATAGTTCAATATTAAGGTCTTATATCGCGCCTTGCGTTAGTTAACCATTGAAAGATGTCTTTGAATTTTTAAAGCAATTTAGAAGTCTTATTTCTTCATTTTAAGCTTCTCAGAACACTTTATTTCACATAGGCATACATAGTAAATTTTAGGGTCACGCTGTGTGCCCCCTAATTGACCTATAATTATTTCCTGTAGAAGTGTACACTATTACCCTGTAATATAATACCTGGACCAAGTAAAATATTATAGGCCAATATTAAGATCCGATACCGTGGCGTTAGTTAACATTGAAAAGTGTCTTCGAATTTCCTTGTTTTAATGCACTATTTAAAATATACATAGTGTACCCCCTAATTCACCTATAATTATTTCCTGTGGTAGGGTACACTATTACCCTGCAATATAATACCTGGTCCAATTAAAACATAATAGGTCAATATTAAGGTCCGAAATCGGGCTAACAGTGAAGAGGGACTTCGCGCTTCCTATCTTTAAAGGGTTTTAGAAGGCGAATTTCCTCGTTTTGAGCAATAGTGAATTAAGTCATTTTTAAGGACAGATATCTTGCCGTTTGTTAGCATTGAAAAGTGTCTTCGAATTTCCTTGTTTTAATGCACTATTTAGAATATACATAGTGTACCCCCTAATTCACCTATAATTATTTCCTGTGGTAGGGTACACTATTACCCTGCAATATAATACCTGGTCCAACTAAAATATTATAGGTCAATATTAAGGTCTGATATCGCGCCTTGCGTTAGTTAACCATTGAAAGATGTCTTTGAATTTTTAAAGCATTTCAGAAGTCTTATTTCTTCATTTTAAGCTTCTCAGAACACTTTATTTCACATAGGCATACATAGTAAACTTTAGGGTCACGCTGTGTGCCCCCGAATTGACCTATAATTATTTCCTGTAGAAGTGTACACTATTACCCTGCAATATAATACCTGGTCCAATTAAAATATTATAGGTCAATATTAAGGTCCGAAATCGGGCTAACAGTGAAGAGGGACTTCGCGCTTCCTATCTTTAAAGGGTTTTAGAAGGCGAATTTCCTCATTTTAAGCTCTTCCGAACACTTATTTTAGAAACGCACACATAGTAAAATACAGGAACTCATTGTGTTCCCTCTAATTGACATATAATAATTTCCCGTGGTAGGGTACACTAATACCCTGTAATATAATACCTGGTCCAACTAAAATATTATAGGTCAATATTAAAGTCTGATATCGCGCCTTGCGTTAGTTAACCATTGAAAGATGTCTTTGAATTTTTAAAGCATTTTAGAAGTCTTATTTCCTCATTTTAAGTTTCTCAGAACACTTTATTTCACATAGGCATACATAGTAAATTTTAGGGTCACGCTGTGTGCCCCCTAATTGACCTATAATTATTTCCTGTAGAAGTGTACACTATTACCCTGTAATATAATACCTGGACCAACTAAAATATTATAGGCCAATATTAAGATCCGATACCGTGGCGTTAGTTAACATTGAAAAGTGTCTTCGAATTTCCTTGTTTTAATGCACTGTTTAAAATATACATAGTGTACCCCCTAATTTACCTTTAATTATTTCCTGTGGCAGGGTACACTATCACCCTGTAATATAATATGTGGTCCAATTTAAATATTATGGGTCAATATTAAGATCTGAAATCGATCTTTAAGTTAACATTGAAAAGTGACTTCGCGCTTCCTATCTTTAAAGGGTTTTAGAAGGCGAATTTCCTCGTTTTGAGCAATAGTGAATTAAGTCATTTTTAAGGTCAGATATCGTGCTGTTTGTTAGCATTGAAAAGTGTCTTCGAATTACCTTGTTTTAATGCACTATTTAAAATATACATAGTGTACCCCCTAATTCACCTATAATTATTTCCTGTGGTAGGGTACACTATTACCTTGCAATATAATTCCTGGTCCAATTAAAATATTATAGGTCAATATTAAGGTCCGAAATCGGGCTAACAGTGAAGAGGGACTTCGCGCTTCCTATCTTTAAAGGGTTTTAGAAGGCGAATTTCCTCATTTTAAGCTCTTCCGAACACTTATTTTAGATACACACACATAGTAAAATACAGGAACTCATTGTGTTCCCTCTAATTGACATATAATTATTTCCCGTGGTAGGATACACTATTACCCTGTAATATAATACCTGGTCCAACTAAAATATTATCGGTCAATATTAAGGTCTGATATCGCGCCTTGCGTTAGTTAACCATTGAAAGCTGTCTTTGAATTTTTAAAGCATTTTAGAAGTCTTATTTCTTCATTTTAAGCTTCTCAGAACACTTTATTTCACATAGGCATAGATAGTAAACTTTAGGGTCACGCTGTGTGCCCCCTAATTGACCTATAATTATTTCCTGTAGAAAGTACACTATTACCCTGTAATATAATACCTGGACCAACTAAAATATTATAGGCCAATATTAAGATCCCATACCGCGGCGTTAGTTAACATTGAAAAGTGTCTTCGAATTTCCTTGTTTTAATGCACTATTTAAAATATACATAGTGTACCCCCTAATTCACCTATAGTTATTTCCTGTGGTAGGGTACACTATTACCCTGCAATATAATACCTGGTCCAATTAAAATATTATAGGTCAATATTAAGGTCCGAAATCGGGCTAACAGTTAAGAGGGACTTCGCGCTTCCTTTCTTTAAAGGGTTTTAGAAGGCGAATTTCCTCATTTTAAGCTCGTCCGAACACTTATTTTAGATACGCACACATAGTAAAATACAAGAACTCATTGTGTTCCCTCTAATTGACATATAATTATTTCCCGTGGAAGGGTACACTATTACCCTGTAATATAATACCTGGTCCAACTAAAGTATTATAGGTCAATATTAAGGACTGATATCGCGCCTTGCGTTAGTTAACCATTGAAAGATGTCTTTGAATTTTTAAAGCATTTTAGAAGTCTTATTTCTTCATTTTAAGCTTCTCAGAACACTTTATTTCACATAGGCATACATAGTAAACTTTAGGGTCACGCTGTGTGCCCCCGAATTGACCTATAATTATTTCCTGTAGAATTGTACACTATTACCCTGTAATATAATACCTGGACCAAGAAAAATATTATAGGCCAATATTAAGATCCGATACCGTGGCGTTAGTTAACATTGAAAAGTGTCTTCGAATTTCCTTGTTTTAATGCACTATTTAAAATATACATAGTGTACCCCCTAATTCACTTATAATTATTTCCTGTGGTAGGGTACACTATTACCCTGCAATATAATACCTGGTCCAATTAAAATATTATAGGTCATTATTAAGGTCCGAAATCGGGCTAACAGTGAAGAGGGACTTCGCGCTTCCTATCTTTAAAGGGTTTTAGAAGGCAAATTTCCTCATTTTAAGCTCTTCCGAACACTTATTTAAGATACGCACACATAGTAAAATACGGGAACTCATTGTGTTCCCTCTAATTGACATATCATTATTTCCCGTGGTAGGGAACACTATTACCCTGTAATATAATACCTGGTCCACCTAAAATATTATAGGTCAATATTAAGGTCTGATATCGCGCCTTGCGTTAGTTAACCATTGAAAGATGTCTTTGAATTTTTAAAGCATTTTAGAAGTCTTATTTCTTCATTTTAAGCTTCTCAGAACACTTTATTTCACATAGGCATACATAGTAAACTTTAGGGTCACGCTGTGTGCCCCCTAATTGACCTATAATTATTTCCTGTAGAAGTGTACACTATTACCCTGTAATATAATACCTGGACCAAGTAAAATATTATAGGCCAATATTAAGATCCGATACCGTGGCGTTAGTTAACATTGAAAAGTGTCTTCGAATTTCCTTGTTTTAATGCACTATTTAAAATATACATAGTGTACCCCCTAATTCACCTATAATTATTTCCTGTGGTAGGGTACACTATTACCCTGCAATATAATACCTGGTCCAATTAAAATATTATAGGTCAATATTAAGGTCCGAAATCGGGCTAACAGTTAAGAGGGACTTTGCGCTTCCTATCTTTAAAGGGTTTTAGAAGGCGAATTTCCTCATTTTAAGCTCGTCCGAACACTTATTTTAGATACGCACACATAGTAAAATACAGGAACTCATTGTGTTCCCTCTAATTGACATATAATTATTTCCCGTGGTAGAGTACACTATTACCCTGTAATATAATACCTGGTCCAACTAAAATATTATAGGCCAATATTAAGATCAGATACCGTGGCGTTTGTTAGCATTGAAAAGTGTCTTCGAATTTCCTTGTTTTAATGCACTATTGAAAACATACATAGTGTACCCCCTAATTCACCTATAATTATTTCCTGTGGTAGGGTACACTATCACCCTGTAATATAATATGTGGTCCAATTTAAATATTATGGGTCAATATTAAGATCTGAAATCGATCTTTACGTTAACATTGAAAAGTGACTTCGCGCTTCCTATCTTTAAAGGGTTTTAGAAGGCGAATTTCCTCGTTTTGAGCAATAGTGAATTAAGTCATTTTTAAGGACAGATTTCTTGCCGTTTGTTAGCATTGAAAAGTGTCTTCGAATTTCCTTGTTTTAATGCACTATTTAAAATATACATAGTGTACCCCCTAATTCACCTATAATTATTTCCTGTGGTAGGGTACACTATTACCCTGCAATATGATACCTGGTCCAATTAAAATATTATAGGTCAATATTAAGGACCGAAATCGGGCTAACAGTGAAGAGGGACTTCGCGCTTCCTATCTTTAAAGGGTTTTAGAAGGCGAATTTCCTCATTTTAAGCTCTTCCGATCACTTATTTTAGATACACACACATAGTAAAATACAGGAACTCAATGTGTTCCCTCTAATTGACATATAATTATTTCCCGTGGTAGGGTACACTATTACCCTGTATTATAATACCTGGTCCAACTAAAATATTATAGGTCAATATTAAGATCCGATACCGTGGCGTTAGTTAACATTGAAAAGTGTCTTCGAATTTCCTTGTTTTAGAGCATTATTTAAAATATACATAGTGTACCCCCTAATTCACCTATAATTATTTCCTGTGGTAGGGTACACTATCACCCTGTAATATAATATGTGGTCCAATTTAAATATTATGGGTCAATATTAAGATCTGAAATCGATCTTTACGTTAACATTGAAAAGTGACTTCGCGCTTCCTATCTTTAAAGGGTTTTAGAAGGCGAATTTCTTCGTTTTGAGCAATAGTGAATTAAGTCATTTTTAAGGTCAGATATCGTGCCGTTTATAGCATTGAAAAGTGTCTTCGAATTTCCTTGTTTTAATGCACTATTTAAAATATACATAATGAACCCCCTAAATCACCTATAATTATTTCCTGTGGTAGGGTACACTATTAACCTGCAATATAATACCTGGTCCAATTAAAATATTATACGTCAATATTAAGGTCCGAAATCGGGCAAACAGTGAAGAGGGACTTCGCGCTTCCTATCTTTAAAGGGTTTTAGAAGGCGAATTTCCTCATTTTAAGCTCTTCCGAACACTTATTTTAGATACGCACACATAGTAAAATACAGGAACTCATTGTGTTCCCTCTAAATGACATATAATTATTTCCCGTCGTAGGGTACACTATTACCCTGTAATATAATACCTTTTCCAACTAAAATATTATAGCTCAATATTAAGGTATGATATCGCGTCTTGCGTTAGTTAACCTTTGAAAGATGTCTTTGAATTTTTAAAGCATTTCAGAAGTCTTATTTCTTCATTTTAAGCTTCTCAGAATATTTTATTTCACATAGGCATACGTAGTAAACTTTAGGGTCACGCTGTGTGCCCCCTAATTGACCTATAAATATTTCCTGTAGAAGTGTACACTATTACCCTGTAATATAATACCTGGACCAACTAAAATATTATAGGCCAATATTAAGATCCGATACAGTGGCGTTAGTTAACATTGAAAAGTGTCTTCGAATTTCCTTGTTTTAATGCACTATTTAAAATATACATAGTGTACCCCTAATTCACCTATAATTATTTCCTGTGGTAGGGTACACTATTACCCTGCAATATAATACCTGGTCCAATTAAAATATTATAGGTCAATATTAAGGTCCGAAATCGGGCTAACAGTTAAGAGGGACTTCGCGCTTCCTTTCTTTAAAGGGTTTTAGAAGGCGAATTTCCTCATTTTAAGCTCGTCCGAACACTTATTTTAGATACGCACACATAGTAAAATACAAGAACTCATTGTGTTCCCTCTAATTGACATATAATTATTTCCCGTGGAAGGGTACACTATTACCCTGTAATATAATACCTGGTCCAACTAAAGTATTTTAGGTCAATATTAAGGACTGATATCGCGCCTTGCGTTAGTTAACCATTGAAAGATGTCTTTGAATTTTTAAAGCATTTTAGAAGTCTTATTTCTTCATTTTAAGCTTCTCAGAACACTTTATTTCACATAGGCATACATAGTAAACTTTAGGGTCACGCTGTGTGCCCCCTAATTGACCTATAATTATTTCCTGTAGAATTGTACACTATTACCCTGTAATATAATACCTGGACCAAGAAAAATATTATAGGCCAATATTAAGATCCGATACCGTGGCGTTAGTTAACATTGAAAAGTGTCTTCGAATTTCCTTGTTTTAATGCACTATTTAAAATATACATAGTGTACCCCCTAATTCACTTATAATTATTTCCTGTGGTAGGGTACACTATTACCCTGCAATATAATACCTGGTCCAATTAAAATATTATAGGTCATTATTAAGGTCCGAAATCGGGCTAACAGTGAAGAGGGACTTCGCGCTTCCTATCTTTAAAGGGTTTTAGAAGGCAAATTTCCTCATTTTAAGCTCTTCCGAACACTTATTTAAGATACGCACACATAGTAAAATACGGGAACTCATTGTGTTCCCTCTAATTGACATATCATTATTTCCCGTGGTAGGGAACACTATTACCCTGTAATATAATACCTGGTCCACCTAAAATATTATAGGTCAATATTAAGGTCTGATATCGCGCCTTGCGTTAGTTAACCATTGAAAGATGTCTTTGAATTTTTAAAGCATTTTAGAAGTCTTATTTCTTCATTTTAAGCTTCTCAGAACACTTTATTTCACATAGGCATACATAGTAAACTTTAGGGTCACGCTGTGTGCCCCCTAATTGACCTATAATTATTTCCTGTAGAAGTGTACACTATTACCCTGTAATATAATACCTGGACCAAGTAAAATATTATAGGCCAATATTAAGATCCGATACCGTGGCGTTAGTTAACATTGAAAAGTGTCTTCGAATTTCCTTGTTTTAATGCACTATTTAAAATATACATAGTGTACCCCCTAATTCACCTATAATTATTTCCTGTGGTAGGGTACACTATTACCCTGCAATATAATACCTGGTCCAATTAAAATATTATAGGTCAATATTAAGGTCCGAAATCGGGCTAACAGTTAAGAGGGACTTTGCGCTTCCTATCTTTAAAGGGTTTTAGAAGGCGAATTTCCTCATTTTAAGCTCGTCCGAACACTTATTTTAGATACGCACACATAGTAAAATACAGGAACTCATTGTGTTCCCTCTAATTGACATATAATTATTTCCCGTGGTAGAGTACACTATTACCCTGTAATATAATACCTGGTCCAACTAAAATATTATAGGCCAATATTAAGATCAGATACCGTGGCGTTTGTTAGCATTGAAAAGTGTCTTCGAATTTCCTTGTTTTAATGCACTATTGAAAACATACATAGTGTACCCCCTAATTCACCTATAATTATTTCCTGTGGTAGGGTACACTATCACCCTGTAATATAATATGTGGTCCAATTTAAATATTATGGGTCAATATTAAGATCTGAAATCGATCTTTACGTTAACATTGAAAAGTGACTTCGCGCTTCCTATCTTTAAAGGGTTTTAGAAGGCGAATTTCCTCGTTTTGAGCAATAGTGAATTAAGTCATTTTTAAGGACAGATATCTTGCCGTTTGTTAGCATTGAAAAGTGTCTTCGAATTTCCTTGTTTTAATGCACTATTTAAAATATACATAGTGTACCCCCTAATTCACCTATAATTATTTCCTGTGGTAGGGTACACTATTACCCTGCAATATAATACCTGGTCCAATTAAAATATTATAGGTCAATATTAAGGACCGAAATCGGGCTAACAGTGAAGAGGGACTTCGCGCTTCCTATCTTTAAAGGGTTTTAGAAGGCGAATTTCCTCATTTTAAGCTCTTCCGATCACTTATTTTAGATACACACACATAGTAAAATACAGGAACTCAATGTGTTCCCTCTAATTGACATATAATTATTTCCCGTGGTAGGGTACACTATTACCCTGTATTATAATACCTGGTCCAACTAAAATATTATAGGTCAATATTAAGATCCGATACCGTGGCGTTAGTTAACATTGAAAAGTGTCTTCGAATTTCCTTGTTTTAATGCACTATTTAAAATATACATAGTGTACCCCCTAATTCACCTATAATTATTTCCTGTGGTAGGGTACACTATCACCCTGTAATATAATATGTGGTCCAATTTAAATATTATGGGTCAATATTAAGATCTGAAATCGATCTTTACGTTAACATTGAAAAGTGACTTCGCGCTTCCTATCTTTAAAGGGTTTTAGAAGGCGAATTTCTTCGTTTTGAGCAATAGTGAATTAAGTCATTTTTAAGGTCAGATATCGTGCCGTTTATAGCATTGAAAAGTGTCTTCGAATTTCCTTGTTTTAATGCACTATTTAAAATATACATAATGAACCCCCTAAATCACCTATAATTATTTCCTGTGGTAGGGTACACTATTAACCTGCAATATAATACCTGGTCCAATTAAAATATTATACGTCAATATTAAGGACCGAAATCGGGCAAACAGTGAAGAGGGACTTCGCGCTTCCTATCTTTAAAGGGTTTTAGAAGGCGAATTTCCTCATTTTAAGCTCTTCCGAACACTTATTTTAGATACGCACACATAGTAAAATACAGGAACTCATTGTGTTCCCTCTAAATGACATATAATTATTTCCCGTCGTAGGGTACACTATTACCCTGTAATATAATACCTTTTCCAACTAAAATATTATAGCTCAATATTAAGGTATGATATCGCGTCTTGCGTTAGTTAACCATTGAAAGATGTCTTTGAATTTTTAAAGCATTTCAGAAGTCTTATTTCTTCATTTTAAGCATCTCAGAATATTTTATTTCACATAGGCATACGTAGTAAACTTTAGGGTCACGCTGTGTGCCCCCTAATTGACCTATAAATATTTCCTGTAGAAGTGTACACTATTACCCTGTAATATAATACCTGGACCAACTAAAATATTATAGGCCAATATTAAGATCCGATACAGTGGCGTTAGTTAACATTGAAAAGTGTCTTCGAATTTCCTTGTTTTAATGCACTATTTAAAATATACATAGAGTACCCCCTAATTCACCTATAATTATTTCCTGTGGTAGGGTACACTATTAACCTGCAATATAATACCTGGTCCAATTAAAATATTATAGGTCAATATTAAGGTCTGAAATCGGGCTAACAGTGAAGAGGGACTTCGCGCTTCCTATCTTTAAAGGGTTTTAGAAGGCGAATTTCCTCATTTTAAGCTCTTCCGAACACTTATTTTAGATACGCACACATAGTAAAATACAGGAACTCATTGTGTTCCCTCTAATTGACATATAATTATTTCCCGTGGTAGGGTACACTATTACCCTGTAATATAATACCTGGTCCAACTAAAATATTATAGGTCAATATTAAGGTCTGATATCGCGCCTTGCGTTAGTTAACCATTGAAAGATGACTTTGAATTTTTAAAGCATTTTAGAAGTCTTATTTCTTCATTTTAAGCTTCTCAGAACACTTTATTTCACATAGGCATACATAGTAAACTTTAGGGTCACGCTGCGTGCCCCCTAATTGACCTATAATTATTTCCTGTAGAAGTGTACACTATTAACCTGCAATATAATACCTGGTCCAATTAAAATATTATAGGTCAATATTAAGGTCTGAAATCGGGATAACAGTGAAGAGGGACTTCGCGCTTCCTATCTTTAAAGGGTTTTAGAAGGCGAATTTCCTCATTTTAAGCTCTTCCGAACACTTATTTTAGATACGCACACATAGTAAAATACAGGAACTCATTGTGTTCCCTCTAATTGACATATAATTATTTCCCGTGGTAGGGTACACTATTACCCTGTAATATAATACCTGGTCCAACTAAAATATTATAGGTCAATATTAAGGTCTGACATCGCGCCTTGCGTTAGTTAACAATTGAAAGATGTCTTTGAATTTTTAAAGCATTTTAGAAGTCTTATTTCTTCATTTTAAACTTCTCAGAACACTTTATTTCACATAGGCATACATAGTAATCTTTAGGGTCACGCTGTGTGCCCCCTAATTGACCTATAATTATTTCCTGTAGAAGTGTACACTATTACCCTGCAATATAATACCTGGTCCAATTAAAATATTATAGGTCAATATTAAGGTCCGAAATCGGGCTAAAAGTGAAGAGGGACTTCGCGCTTCCTATCTTTAAAGGGTTTTAGAAGGCGAATTTCCTCATTTTAAGCTCTTCCGAACACTTATTTTAGATACGCACACATAGTAAAATACAGGAACTCATTGTGTTCCCTCTATATTACGTATAATTATTTCCCGTGGTAGGGCACACTATTACCCTGTAATATAATACCTGGTCCAACTAAAATATTATAGGTCAATATTAAGGTCTGATATCGCGCCTTGCGTTAGTTAACCATTGAAAGATGTCTTTGAATTTTTAAAGCATTTTAGAAGTCTTATTTCTTCATTTTAAGCTTCTCAGTACACTTTATTTCACATAGGCATACATAGTAAACTTTAGGGTCACGCTGTGTGGCCCCTAATTGACCTATAATTATTTCCTGCTGAAGTGTACACTATTACCCTGTAATATAATACCTGGACAAACTAAAATATTATAGGCCAATATTAAGATCCGATACCGTGGCGTTAGTTAACATTGAAAAGTGTCTTTGAATTTCCTTGTTTTAATGCACTATTTAAAATATACATAGTGTACCCCCTAATTCACCTATAATTATTTCCTGTATTAGGGTACACTATTACCCTGCAATATAATACCTGGTCCAATTAAAATATTATGGGTCAATATTAAGATCTGAAATCGATCTTTACGTTAACATTGAAAAGTGACTTCGCGCTTCCTATCTTTAAAGGGCTTTAGAAGGCGAATTTCATCGTTTTGAGCAATAGTGAATTAAGTCATTTTTAAGGTCAGATATCGTGCCGTTTGTTAGCATTGAAAAGTGTCTTCGAATTTCCTTGTTTTAATGCACTATTTAAAATATACATAGTGTACCCCCTAATTCACCTATAATTATTTCCTGTGGTAGGGTACACTATTACCCTGCAATATAATACCTGGTCCAATTAAAATATTATAGGTCAATATTAAGGTCCAAAATCGGGCTAACAGTGAAGAGGGACTTCGCGCTTCCTATCTTTAAAGGGTTTTAGAAGGCGAATTTCCTCATTTTAAGCTCTTCCGAACACTTATTTTAGATACGCACACATAGTAAAATACAGGAACTCATTGTGTTCCCTCTATATGACATATAATTATTTCCTGTGGTAGGGTACACTATTACCCTGCAATATAATACCTGGTCCAATTAAAATATTATAGGCCAATATTAAGATCCGATACCGTGGCGTTTGTTAGCATTGAAAAGTGTCTGCGAATTTCCTTGTTTTAATGCACTATTTAAAATATACATAGTGTACCCCTTAATTGACATATAATTATTTTCCGTGGTCGGGTACACTATTACGCTGTAATATAATACCTGGTCCAACTAAAATATTATAGGTCAATATTAAGGTCTGATATCGCGCCTTGCGTTAGTTAACCATTTAATGATGTCTTTGAATTTTTAAAGCATTTTAGAAGTCTTATTTCTTCATTTTAAGCTTCTCAGAACACTTTATTTCACATAGGCATACATAGTAAACTTTAGGGTCACGCTGTGTGCCCCCTAATAGACCTATAATTATTTCCTGTAGAAGTGTACACTATTACCCTGTAATATATTACCTGGACCAACTAAAATATTATAGGCCAATATTAAGATCCGATACCGTGATGTTAGTTAACATTGAAAAATGTCTTCGAATTTCCTTGTTTTAATGCACTATTTAAAATATACATAGTGTACCCCCTAATTCACCTATAATTATTTCCTGTGGTAGGGTACACTATTACCCTGCAATATAATACCTGGTCGAATTAAAATATTATAGGTCAATATTAAGGTCCGAAATCGGGCTAACAGTGAAGAGGGACTTCGCGCTTCCTATCTTTAAAGGGTTTTAGAAAGCGAATTTCCTCATTTTAAGCTCTTCCGAACACTTATTTTAGATACGCACACATAGTAAAATACAGGAACTCATTGTGTTCCCTCTAATTGTCATATAATTATTTTCCGTGGTAGGGTACACTATTACCCTGTAATATAATACCTGGTCCAACTAAAATATTATAGGTCAATATTAAGGTCTGATATCGCGCCTTGCGTTAGTTAACCATTGAAAGATGTCTTTGAATTTTTAAAGCATTTTAGAAGTCTTATTTCTTCATTTTAAGCTTCTCAGAACACTTTATTTCACATAGGCATACATAGTAAACTTTAGGGTCACGCTGTGTGCCCCCTAATTGACCTATAATTATTTCCTGCAGAAGTGTACACTATTACCCTGTAATATAATACCTGGACCAACTAAAATATTATAGGCCAAAATTAAGATCCGATACCGTGGCGTTAGTTAACATTGAAAAGTGTCTTCGAATTTCCTTGTTTTAATGCACTATTTAAAATATACATAGTGTACCCCCTAATTCACCTACAATTATTTCCTGTGGTAGGGTACACTATTACCCTGCAATATAATACCTGGTCCAATTAAAATATTATAGGTCAATATTAAGGTCCGAAATCGGGCTAACAGTGAAGAGGGACTTCGCGCTTCCTATCTTTAAAGGGTTTTAGAAGGCGAATTTCCTCATTTTAAGCTCTTCCGAACACTTATTTTAGATACGCACTCATAGTAAAATACAGGAACTCATTGTGTTCCCTCTAATTGACATATAATTATTTCCCGTGGTAGGGTACACTATTACCCTGTAATATAATACCTGGTCCAACTAAAATATTAAAGGTCAATATTAAGGTCTGATATCGCGCCTTGCGTTAGTTAACCATTGAAAGATGTCTTTGAATTTTTAAAGCATTTTAGAAGTCTTATTTCTTCATTTTAAGCTTCTCAGAACACTTTATTTCACATAGGCATACATAGTAAACTTTAGGGTCTCGCTGTGTGCCCCCTAATTGACCTATAATTATTTCCTGTAGAAGTGTACACTATTACCCTGTAATATATTACCTGGACCAACTAAAATATTATAGGCCAATATTAAGATCCGATACCGTGATGTTAGTTAACATTGAAAAATGTCTTCGAATTTCCTTGTTTTAATGCACTATTTAAAATATACATAGTGTACCCCCTAATTCACCTATAATTATTTCCTGTGGTAGGGTACACTATTACCCTGCAATATAATACCTGGTCGAATTAAAATATTATAGGTCAATATTAAGGTCCGAAATCGGACTAACAGTGAAGAGGGACTTCGCGCTTCCTATCTTTAAAGGGTTTTAGAAAGCGAATTTCCTCATTTTAAGCTCTTCCGAACACTTATTTTAGATACGCACACATAGTAAAATACAGGAACTCATTGTGTTCCCTCTAATTGTCATATAATTATTTTCCGTGGTAGGGTACACTATTACCCTGTAATATAATACCTGGTCCAACTAAAATATTATAGGTCAATATTAAGGTCTGATATCGCGCCTTGCGTTAGTTAACCATTGAAAGATGTCTTTGAATTTTTAAAGCATTTTAGAAGTCTTATTTCTTCATTTTAAGCTTCTCAGAACACTTTATTTCACATAGGCATACATAGTAAACTTTAGGGTCACGCTGTGTGCCCCCTAATTGACCTATAATTATTTCCTGCAGAAGTGTACACTATTACCCTGTAATATAATACCTGGACCAACTAAAATATTATAGGCCAAAATTAAGATCCGATACCGTGGCGTTAGTTAACATTGAAAAGTGTCTTCGAATTTCCTTGTTTTAATGCACTATTTAAAATATACATAGTGTACCCCCTAATTCACCTACAATTATTTCCTGTGGTAGGGTACACTATTACCCTGCAATATAATACCTGGTCCAATTAAAATATTATAGGTCAATATTAAGGTCCGAAATCGGGCTAACAGTGAAGAGGGACTTCGCGCTTCCTATCTTTAAAGGGTTTTAGAAGGCGAATTTCCTCATTTTAAGCTCTTCCGAACACTTATTTTAGATACGCACTCATAGTAAAATACAGGAACTCATTGTGTTCCCTCTAATTGACATATAATTATTTCCCGTGGTAGGGTACACTATTACCCTGTAATATAATACCTGGTCCAACTAAAATATTAAAGGTCAATATTAAGGTCTGATATCGCGCCTTGCGTTAGTTAACCATTGAAAGATGTCTTTGAATTTTTAAAGCATTTTAGAAGTCTTATTTCTTCATTTTAAGCTTCTCAGAACACTTTATTTCACATAGGCATACATAGTAAACTTTAGGGTCTCGCTGTGTGCCCCCTAATTGACCTATAATTATTTCCTGCAGAAGTGTACACTATTACCCTGTAATATAATACCTGGACCAACTAAAATATTATAGGCCAATATTAAGATCCGATACCGTGGCGTTAGTTAAGATTGAAAAGTGTCTTCGAATTTCCTTGTTTTAATGCACTATGTAAAATATACATAGTGTACCCCCTAATTCACCTACAATTATTTCCTGTGGTAAGGTACACTATTACCCTGCAATATAATACCTGGTCCAATTAAAATATTATAGGTCAATATTAAGGTCCGAAATCGGGCTAACAGTGAAGAGGGACTTCGCGCTTCCTATCTTTAAAGGGTTTTAGAAGGCGAATTTCCTCATTTTAAGCTCTTCCGAACACTTATTTTAGATACGCACTCATAGTAAAATACAGGAACTCATTGTGTTCCCTCTAATTGACATATAATTATTTCCCGTGGTAGGGTACACTATTACCCTGTAATATAATACCTGGTCCAACTAAAATATTATAGGTCAATATTAAGGTCTGATATCGCGCCTTGCGTTAGTTAACCATTGAAAGATGTCTTTGAATTTTTAAAGCATTTTAGAAGTCTTATTTCTTCATTTTAAGCTTCTCAGAACACTTTATTTCACATAGGCATACATAGTAAACTTTAGGGTCACGCTGTGTGCCACCTAATTGACCTATAATTATTTCCTGCAGAAGTGTACACTATTACCATGTAATATAATACCTGGACCAACTAAAATATTATAGGCCAATATTAAGATAAGATACCGTGGCGTTAGCTAACATTGAAAAGTGTCTTCGAATTTCCTTGTTTTAATGCACTATTTAAAATATACTTAGTGTACCCCCTAATTCACCTACAATTATTTCCTGTGGTAGGGTACACTATTTCCCTACAATATAATACCTGGTCCAATTAAAATATTATAGGTCAATATTAAGGTCCGAAATCGGGCTAACAGTGAAGAGGGACTTCGCGCTTCCTATCTTTAAAGGGTTTTATAAGGCGAATTTCCTCATTTTAAGCTCTTCCGAACACTTATTTTAGATACGCACTCATAGTAAAATACAGGAACTCATTGTGTTCCCTCTAATTGACATATAATTATTTCCCGTGGTAGGGTACACTATTACCCTGTGATATAATACCTGGTCCAACTAAAATATTATAGGTCAATATTAAGGTCTGATCTCGCGCCTTGCGTTAGTTAACCATTGAAAGATGTATTTGAATTTTTAAAGCATTTTAGAAGTCTTATTTCTTCATTTTAAGCTTCTCAGAACACTTTATTTCACATAGGCATACATAGTAAACTTTAGGGTCACGCTGTGTGCCCCCTAATTGACCTATAATTATTTCCTGTAGAAGTGTACACTATTACCCTGCAATATAACACCTGGTCCAATTAAAATATTATAGATCAATATTAAGGTCCGAAATCGGGCTAACAGTGAAGAGGGACTTCGCGCTTACTATCTTTAAAGGGTTTTAGAACGCGAATTTCCTCATTTTAAGCTCTTCCGAACACTTATTTTAGATACGCACACATAGTAAAATACAGGAACTCATTGTGTTCCCTCTAATTGACATATAATTATTTCCCGTGGTAGGGTACACTATTACCCTGTAATATAATACCTGGTCCAACTAAAATATTATAGGTCAATATTAAGGTCTGATATCGCGCCTTGCGATAGTTAACCATTGAAAGATGTCTTTGAATTTTTAAAGCATTTTAGAAGTCTTATTTCTTCATTTTAAGCTTCTCAGAACACTTTATTTCACATAGGCATACATAGTAAACTTTAGGGTCACGCTGTGTGCCCCCTAATTGACCTATAATTATTTCCTGTAGAAGTGTACACTATTACCCTGTAATATAATACCTGGATCAACTAAAATATTATAGGCCAATATTAAGATCCGATACCGTGGGGTTAGTTAACATTGAAAAGTGTCTTCGAATTTCCTTGTTTTAATGCACTATTTAAAATATACATAGTGTACCCCTAATTCACCTATAATTATTTCCTGTGGTAGGGTACACTATTACCCTGCAATATAATACCTGGTCCAATTAAAATATTATAGGTCAATATTAAGGTCCGAAATCGGGCTAACAGTGAAGAGGGACTTCGCGCTTCCTATATTTAAAGGGTTTTAGAAGGCGAATTTCCTCATTTTAAGCTCTTCCGAACACTTATTTTAGATACGCACACATAGTAAAATACAGGAACTCATTGTGTTCCCTCTAATTGTCATATAATTATTTTCCGTGGTAGGGTACACTATTACCCTGTAATATAATACCTGGTCCAACTAAAATATTATAGGTCAATATTAAGGTCTGATATCGCGCCTTGCGTTAGTTAACCATTGAAAGATGTCTTTGAATTTTTAAAGCATTTTAGAAGTCTTATTTCTTCATTTTAAGCTTCTCAGAACACTTTATTTCACATAGGCATACATAGTAAACTTTGGGGTCACGCTGTGTGCCCCCTAATTGACCTATAATTATTTCCTGCAGAAGTGTACACTATTACCCTGTAATATAATACCTGGACCAACTAAAATATTATAGGCCAAAATTAAGATCCGATACCGTGGCGTTAGTTAACATTGAAAAGTGTCTTCGAATTTCCTTGTTTTAATGCACTATTTAAAATATACATAGTGTACCCCCTAATTCACCTACAATTATTTCCTGTGGTAGGGTACACTATTACCCTGCAATATAATACCTGGTCCAATTAAAATATTATAGGTCAATATTAAGGTCCGAAATCGGGCTAACAGTGAAGAGGGACTTCGCGCTTCCTATCTTTAAAGGGTTTTAGAAGGCGAATTTCCTCATTTTAAGCTCTTCCGAACACTTATTTTAGATACGCACACATAGTAAAATACAGGAACTCATTGTGTTCCCTCTAATTGTCATATAATTATTTTCCGTGGAAGGGTACACTATTACCCTGTAATATAATACCTGGTCCAACTAAAATATTATAGGTCAATATTAAGGTCTGATATCGCGCCTTGCTTTAGTTAACCATTGAAAGATGTCTTTGAATTTTTAAAGCATTTTAGAAGTCTTATTTCTTCATTTTAAGCTTCTCAGAACACTTTATTTCACATAGGCATACATAGTAAACTTTAGGGTCACGCTGTGTGCCCCCTAATTGACCTATAATTATTTCCTGCAGAAGTGTACACTATTACCCTGTAATATAATACCTGGACCAACTAAAATATTATAGGCCAAAATTAAGATCCGATACCGTGGCGTTAGTTAACATTGAAAAGTGTCTTCGAATTTCCTTGTTTTAATGCACTATTTAAAATATACATAGTGTACCCCCTAATTCACCTACAATTATTTCCTGTGGTAGGGTACACTATTACCCTGCAATATAATACCTGGTCCAATTAAAATATTATAGGTCAATATTAAGGTCCGAAATCGGGCTAACAGTGAAGAGGGACTTCGCGCTTCCTATCTTTAAAGGGTTTTAGAAGGCGAATTTCCTCATTTTAAGCTCTTCCGAACACTTATTTTAGATACGCACTCATAGTAAAATACAGGAACTCATTGTGTTCCCTCTAATTGACATATAATTATTTCCCGTGGTAGGGTACACTATTACCCTGTAATATAATACCTGGTCCAACTAAAATATTAAAGGTCAATATTAAGGTCTGATATCGCGCCTTGCGTTAGTTAACCATTGAAAGATGTCTTTGAATTTTTAAAGCATTTTAGAAGTCTTATTTCTTCATTTTAAGCTTCTCAGAACACTTTATTTCACATAGGCATACATAGTAAACTTTAGGGTCTCGCTGTGTGCCCCCTAATTGACCTATAATTATTTCCTGCAGAAGTGTACACTATTACCCTGTAATATAATACCTGGACCAACTAAAATATTATAGGCCAATATTAAGATCCGATACCGTGGCGTTAGTTAAGATTGAAAAGTGTCTTCGAATTTCCTTGTTTTAATGCACTATGTAAAATATACATAGTGTACCCCCTAATTCACCTACAATTATTTCCTGTGGTAGGGTACACTATTACCCTGCAATATAATACCTGGTCCAATTAAAATATTATAGGTCAATATTAAGGTCCGAAATCGGGCTAACAGTGAAGAGGGACTTCGCGCTTCCTATCTTTAAAGGGTTTTAGAAGGCGAATTTCCTCATTTTAAGCTCTTCCGAACACTTATTTTAGATACGCACTCATAGTAAAATACAGGAACTCATTGTGTTCCCTCTAATTGACATATAATTATTTCCCGTGGTAGGGTACACTATTACCCTGTAATATAATACCTGGTCCAACTAAAATATTATAGGTCAATATTAAGGTCTGATATCGCGCCTTGCGTTAGTTAACCATTGAAAGATGTCTTTGAATTTTTAAAGCATTTTAGAAGTCTTATTTCTTCATTTTAAGCTTCTCAGAACACTTTATTTCACATAGGCATACATAGTAAACTTTAGGGTCACGCTGTGTGCCACCTAATTGACCTATAATTATTTCCTGCAGAAGTGTACACTATTACCATGTAATATAATACCTGGACCAACTAAAATATTATAGGCCAATATTAAGATAAGATACCGTGGCGTTAGCTAACATTGAAAAGTGTCTTCGAATTTCCTTGTTTTAATGCACTATTTAAAATATACGTAGTGTACCCCCTAATTCACCTACAATTATTTCCTGTGGTAGGGTACACTATTTCCCTACAATATAATACCTGGTCCAATTAAAATATTATAGGTCAATATTAAGGTCCGAAATCGGGCTAACAGTGAAGAGGGACTTCGCGCTTCCTATCTTTAAAGGGTTTTATAAGGCGAATTTCCTCATTTTAAGCTCTTCCGAACACTTATTTTAGATACGCACTCATAGTAAAATACAGGAACTCATTGTGTTCCCTCTAATTGACATATAATTATTTCCCGTGGTAGGGTACACTATTACCCTGTAATATAA
This sequence comes from Parasteatoda tepidariorum, assembly GCF_982258835.1. Classification (NCBI taxonomy): domain Eukaryota; kingdom Metazoa; phylum Arthropoda; class Arachnida; order Araneae; family Theridiidae; genus Parasteatoda; species Parasteatoda tepidariorum. The sequence continues at coordinate 121,934,171 of NC_141756.1, read as the reverse complement.
TACCTGGTCCAACTAAAATATTATAGGTCAATATTAAGGTCTGATATCGCGCCTTGCGATAGTTAACCATTGAAAGATGTCTTTGAATTTTTAAAGCATTTTAGAAGTCTTATTTCTTCATTTTAAGCTTCTCAGAACACTTTATTTCACATAGGCATAAATAGTAAACTTTAGGGTCACGCTGTGTACCCCTAATTGACCTATAATTATTTCCTGTAGAAGTGTACACTATTACCCTGTAATATAATACCTGGATCAACTAAAATATTATAGGCCAATATTAAGATCCGATACCGTGGGGTTAGTTAACATTGAAAAGTGTCTTCGAATTTCCTTGTTTTAATGCACTATTTAAAATATACATAGTGTACCCCCTAATTCACCTATAATTATTTCCTGTGGTAGGGTACACTATTACCCTGCAATATAATACCTGGTCCAATTAAAATATTATAGGTCAATATTAAGGTCTGAAATCGGGCTAACAGTGAAGAGGGACTTCGCGCTTCCTATCTTTAAAGGGTTTTAGAAGGCGAATTTCCTCATTTTAAGCTCTTCCGAACACTTATTTTAGATTCGCACACATAGTAAAATACAGGAACTCATTGTGTTCCCTCTAATTGACATATAATTATTTCCCGTGGTAGGGTACACTATTACCCTGTGATATAATACCTGGTCCAACTAAAATATTATAGGTCAATATTAAGGTCTGATCTCGCGCCTTGCGTTAGTTAACCATTGAAAGATGTATTTGAATTTTTAAAGCATTTTAGAAGTCTTATTTCTTCATTTTAAGCTTCTCAGAACACTTTATTTCACATAGGCATACATAGTAAACTTTAGGGTCACGCTGTGTGCCCCCTAATTGACCTAAAATTATTTCCTGTAGAAGTGTACACTATTACCCTGCAATATAACACCTGGTCCAATTAAAATATTATAGATCAATATTAAGGTCCGAAATCGGGCTAACAGTGAAGAGGGACTTCGCGCTTACTATCTTTAAAGGGTTTTAGAACGCGAATTTCCTCATTTTAAGCTCTTCCGAACACTTATTTTAGATACGCACACATAGTAAAATACAGGAACTCATTGTGTTCCCTCTAATTGACATATAATTATTTCCCGTGGTAGGGTACACTATTACCCTGTAATATAATACCTGGTCCAACTAAAATATTATAGGTCAATATTAAGGTCTGATATCGCGCCTTGCGATAGTTAACCATTGAAAGATGTCTTTGAATTTTTAAAGCATTTTAGAAGTCTTATTTCTTCATTTTAAGCTTCTCAGAACACTTTATTTCACATAGGCATACATAGTAAACTTTAGGGTCACGCTGTGTGCCCCCTAATTGACTTATAATTATTTCCTGTAGAAGTGTACACTATTACCCTGTAATATAATACCTGGATCAACTAAAATATTATAGGCCAATATTAAGATCCGATACCGTGGGGTTAGTTAACATTGAAAAGTGTCTTCGAATTTCCTTGTTTTAATGCACTATTTAAAATATACATAGTGTACCCCTAATTCACCTATAATTATTTCCTGTGGTAGGGTACACTATTACCCTGCAATATAATACCTGGCCCAATTAAAATATTATAGGTCAATATTAAGGTCCGAAATCGGGCTAACAGTGAAGAGGGACTTCGCGCTTCCTATATTTAAAGGGTTTTAGAAGGCGAATTTCCTCATTTTAAGCTCTTCCGAACACTTATTTTAGATACGCACACATAGTAAAATACAGGAACTCATTGTGTTCCCTCTAATTGTCATATAATTATTTTCCGTGGTAGGGTACACTATTACCCTGTAATATAATACCTGGTCCAACTAAAATATTATAGGTCAATATTAAGGTCTGATATCGCGCCTTGCGTTAGTTAACCATTGAAAGATGTCTTTGAATTTTTAAAGCATTTTAGAAGTCTTATTTCTTCATTTTAAGCTTCTCAGAACACTTTATTTCACATAGGCATACATAGTAAACTTTGGGGTCACGCTGTGTGCCCCCTAATTGACCTATAATTATTTCCTGCAGAAGTGTACACTATTACCCTGTAATATAATACCTGGACCAACTAAAATATTATAGGCCAAAATTAAGATCCGATACCGTGGCGTTAGTTAACATTGAAAAGTGTCTTCGAATTTCCTTGTTTTAATGCACTATTTAAAATATACATAGTGTACCCCCTAATTCACCTACAATTATTTCCTGTGGTAGGGTACACTATTACCCTGCAATATAATACCTGGTCCAATTAAAATATTATAGGTCAATATTAAGGTCCGAAATCGGGCTAACAGTGAAGAGGGACTTCGCGCTTCCTATCTTTAAAGGGTTTTAGAAGGCGAATTTCCTCATTTTAAGCTCTTCCGAACACTTATTTTAGATACGCACTCATAGTAAAATACAGGAACTCATTGTGTTCCCTCTAATTGACATATAATTATTTCCCGTGGTAGGGTACACTATTACCCTGTAATATAATACCTGGTCCAACTAAAATATTAAAGGTCAATATTAAGGTCTGATATCGCGCCTTGCGTTAGTTAACCATTGAAAGATGTCTTTGAATTTTTAAAGCATTTTAGAAGTCTTATTTCTTCATTTTAAGCTTCTCAGAACACTTTATTTCACATAGGCATACATAGTAAACTTTAGGGTCTCGCTGTGTGCCCCCTAATTGACCTATAATTATTTCCTGCAGAAGTGTACACTATTACCCTGTAATATAATACCTGGACCAACTAAAATATTATAGGCCAATATTAAGATCCGATACCGTGGCGTTAGTTAACATTGAAAAGTGTCTTCGAATTTCCTTGTTTTAATGCACTATTTAAAATATACATAGTGTACCCCCTAATTCACCTACAATTATTTCCTGTGGTAGGGTACACTATTACCCTGCAATATAATACCTGGTCCAATTAAAATATTATAGGTCAATATTAAGGTCCGAAATCGGGCTAACAGTGAAGAGGGACTTCGCGCTTCCTATCTTTAAAGGGTTTTAGAAGGCGAATTTCCTCATTTTAAGCTCTTCCGAACACTTATTTTAGATACGCACACATAGTAAAATACAGGAACTCATTGTGTTCCCTCTAATTGTCATATAATTATTTTCCGTGGTAGGGTACACTATTACCCTGTAATATAATACCTGGTCCAACTAAAATATTATAGGTCAATATTAAGGTCTGATATCGCGCCTTGCGTTAGTTAACCATTGAAAGATGTCTTTGAATTTTTAAAGCATTTTAGAAGTCTTATTTCTTCATTTTAAGCTTCTCAGAACACTTTATTTCACATAGGCATACATAGTAAACTTTAGGGTCACGCTGTGTGCCCCCTAATTGACCTATAATTATTTCCTGTAGAAGTGTACACTATTTCCCTGCAATATAATACCTGGTCCAATTAAAATATTATAGGTCAATATTAAGGTCCGAAATCGGGCTAACAGTGAAGAGGGAATTCGCGCTTCTTTTCTTTAAAAGGTTTTAGAAGGCGAATTTCCTCATTTTAAGCTCTTCCGAACACTTATTTTAGATACGCACACATAGTAAATTACAGGAACTCATTGTGTTCCCTCTAATTGACATATAATTATTTCCCGTGGTAGGGTACACTATTACCCTGTAATATAATACCTGGTCCAACTAAAATATTATAGGTCAATATTAAGGTCTGATATCGCGCCTTGCGTTAGTTAACCATTGAAAGATGTCTTTGAATTTTTAAAGCATTTTAGAAGTCTTATTTCTTCATTTTAAGCTTCTCAGAACACTTTATTTAACATAGGCAAACATATTAAACTTTAGGGTCACGCTGTGTGCCCCCTAATTGACCTATAATTATTTCCTGTAGAAGTGTACACTATTACCCTGTAATATAATACCTGGACCAACTAAAGTATTATAGGCCAATATTAAGATCCGATACCGTGGCGTTAGTTAACATTGAAAAGTGTCTTCGAATTTCCTTGTTTTAATGCACTATTTAAAATTTACATAGTGTACCCCCTAATTCACCTATAATTATTTCCAGTGGTATGGTACACTATTACCCTGCAATATAATACCTGGTCCAATTAAAATATTATAGGTCAATATTAAGGTCCGAAATCGGGCTAACAGTGAAGAGGGACTTCGCGCTTCCTATCTTTAAAGGGTTTTAGAAGGCGAATTTCCTCATTTTAAGCTCTTCCGAACACTTATTTTAGATACGCACACATAGACTGTTAGCCCGATTTCGGACCTTAATATTGACCTATAATATTTTAATTGGACCAGGTATTATATTGCAGGTTAATAGTGTACACTTCTACAGGAAATAATTATAGGTCAATTAGGGGGCACACAGCGTGACCCTAAAGTTTACTATGTATGCCTATGTGAAATAAAGTGTTCTGAGAAGCTTAAAATGAAGAAATAAGACTTCTAAAACGCTTTAAAAATTCAAAGACATCTTTCAATGGTTAACTAACGCAAGGCGTGATATCAGACCTTAATATTGACCTATAATATTTTAGTTGGACCAGGTATTATATTACAGGGTAATAGTGTACCCTACCACGGGAAATAATTATATGTCAATTTGAGGGAACACAATGAGTTCCTGTATTTTACTATGTGTGCGTATCTAAAATAAGTGTTCGGAAGAGCTTAAAATGAGGAAATTCGCCTTCTAAAACCCTTTAAAGATGGGAAGCGCGAAGTCCCTCTTCACTGTTAGCCCGATTTCGGACCTTAATATTGACCTATAATATTTTAATTGGACCAGGTATTATATTGCAGGGTAATAGTGTACACTTCTACAGGAAATAATTATAGGTCAATTAGGGGCACACAGCGTGACCCTAAAGTTTACTATGTATGCCTATGTGAAATAAAGTGTTCTGAGAGTCTTAAAATGAAGAAATAAGACTTCTAAAATGCTTTAAAAATTCAAAGACATCTTTCAATGGTTAACTAACGCAAGGCGCGATATCAGACCTTAATATTCACCTATATCATTTTAGTTGGACCAGGTATTATATTACAGGGTAATAGTGCACCCTACTACGGGAAATAATTATAGGTCAATTAGAGGGAACACAATGAGCTACTGTATTTTACTATGTGTGCGTATCAAAAATAAGTGTTCGGAAGAGCTTGTAATGAGGAAATTCGCCTTCTAAAACCCTTTAAAGAAAGGAAGCGCGAAGTCCCTCTTTACTGTTAGCCCGTTTTCGGACCTTAATATTGACCTATAATATTTTAATTGGACCAGGTATTATATTGCAGGGTAATAGTATACACTTCTACAGGAAATAATTATAGGTCAATTAGGGGGCATACAGCGTGACCCTAAAGTTTACTATGTATGCCTATGTGAAATAAAGTGTTCTGAGAAGCTTAAAATGAAGAAATAAGACTTCTAAAATGCTTTAAAAATTCAAAGACATCTTTCAATGGTTAACTAACGCAAGGCGCGATATCAGACCTTAATATTGACCTATAATATTTTAGTTGGACCAGGTATTATATTACAGGGTAATAGTGTACCCTACCACGGGATATAATTATATGTCTATTAGAGGGAACACAATGAGTTCCTGTATTTTACTATGTGTGCGTATCCAAAATAAGTGTTCGGAAGAGCTTAAAATGAGGAAATTCGCCTTCTAAAACCCTTTAAAGATAGGAAGCGCGAAGTCCCTCTTCACTGTTAGCCCGATTTCGGACCTTAATATTGACCTATAATATTTTAATTGGACCAGGAATTATATTGCAGGGTAATAGTGTACCCTACCACAGGAAATAATTATAGGTGAATTAGGGGGTACACTATGTATATTTTAAATAGTGCATTAAAACAAGGAACTTCGAAGACACTTTTCAATGTTAACTAACGCCACGATATCGGATCTTAATATTGGGCTATAATATTTTAGTTGGTATAGGTATTATATTACAGGGTAATAGTGTACACTTCTACAGGAAATAATTATAGGTCAATTAGGGGGCACACAGCGTGACCCTAAAGTTTACTATGTATGCCTATGTGAAATAAAGTGTTCTGAGAAGCTTAAAATGAAGAAATAAGACTTCTAAAACGCTTTAAAAATTCAAAGACATCTTTCAATGGTTAACGAACGCAAGGCGCGATATCAGACCTTAATATTGACCTATAATATTTTAGTTGGAATAGGTATTATATTACAGGGTAATAGTGTACCCTACTACGGGAAATAATTATATGTCAATTAGAGGGAACACAATGAGTTTCTGTATTTTACTATGTGTGCGTATCTAAAATAAGTGTTCGGAAGAGCTTAAAATGAGGAAATTCGCCTTCTAAAACCCTTTAAAGATAGGAAGCGCGAAGTCCCTCTTCACTCTTAGCCCGATTTCAGACCTTAATATTGACCTATAATATTTTAATTGGACCAGGTATTATATTGCAGGGTAATAGTGAACCCTACCACAGGAAATAATTATAGGTGAATTAGGGGGTACACTATGTATATTTTAAATAGTGCATTAAAACAAGGAAGTTCGAAGACACTTTTCAATGCTAACAAACGGAACGATATCTGACCTTAAAAATGACTTAATTCACTATTGCTCAAAACGAGGAAATTCGCCTTCTAAAACCCTTTAAAGATAGGAAGCGCGAAGTCACTTTTCAATGTTAACGTAAAGATCGATTTCATATCTTAATATTGACCCATAATATTTAAATTGTACCACATATTATATTACACGGTGATAGTGTACCCTACCACAGGAAATAATTATAGGTGAATTAGGGGGTACACTATGTATATTTTAAATAGTGCCTTAAAACAAGGAAATTCAAAGACACTTTTCAATGTTAACTAACGCCACGGTATCGGAACTTAATATGGGCTTATAATATTTTAGTTGGTCCAGGTATTATATTACAGGGTAATAGTGTACACTTCTACAGGAAATAATTATAGGTCAATTAGGGGGCACACAGCGTGACCCTAAAGTTTACTATATATGCCTATGTGAAATAAAGTGTTCTGAGAAGCTTAAAATGAAGAAATAAGACTTCTAAAATGCTTTAAAAATTCAAAGACATCTTTCAACGGTTAACTAACGTTGGCGCGATATCAGACCTTAATATTGACCTATAATATTTTAGTTGGACCAGGTATTATATTACAGGGTAATAGTGAACCCTACCACGGGAAGTAATTATATGTCAATTAGAGGGAACACAATGAGTTCCTGTATTTTACTATGTGTGCGTATCTAAAATAAGTGTTCGGAAGAGCTTAAAATGAGGAAATTCGCCTTCGAAAACCCTTTAAAGACAGGAAGCGCGAAGTCCCTCTTCACTGTTAGCCCGATTTCGAACCTTAATATTGACCTATAATATTTTAATTGGACCAGGTATTATATTGCAGGGTAATAGTGTACCCTACCACAGGAAATAATTATAGGTGAATTAGGGGGTACACTATGTATATTTTAAATAGTGCATTAAAACAAGGAAAATCGAAGACTCTTTTCAATGTTAACTAACGCCACGGTATCGGATCTTAATAGTGGCCTATAATATTTTAGTTGGTCCAGGTATTATATTACAGGGTAATAGTGTACACTTCTACAGGAAATAATTATAGGTCAATTAGGGGGCACACAGCGTGACCCTAAAGTTTACTATGTATGCCTATGTGAAATAAAGTGTTCTGAGAAGCTTAAAATGAAGAAATAAGACTTCGAAAATGCTTTAAAAATTCAAAGACATCTTTCAATGGTTAACTAACGCAAGGCGCGATATCAGACCTTAATATTGACCTATAATATTTTAGTTGGACCAGGTATTATATTACAGGGTAATAGTGTACCCTACCACGGGAAATAATTATATGTCAATTAGAGGGAACACAATGAGTTCCTGTATTTTACTATGTGTGCCTATCTAAAATAAGTGTTCGGAAGAGCTTAAAATGAGGAAATTCGCCTTCTAAAACCCTTTAAAGATAGGAAGCGCGAAGTCCCTCTTTACTGTTAGCCCGATTTTGGACCTTAATATTGACCTATAATATTTTAATTGGACCAGGTATTATATTGCAGGGTAATAGTGTACCCTACCACAGGAAATAATTATAGGTGAATTAGGGGGTACACTATGTATATTTTAAATAGTGCATTATAACAAGGAAATTCGAAGACACTTTTCAATGCTAACAAACGGCACGATATCTGACCTTAAAAATGACTTAATTCACTATTGCACAAAACGAGGAAATTCGCCTTCTAAAACCCTTTAAAGATAGGAATCGCGAAGTCACTTTTCAATGTTAACGTAAAGATCGATTTCAGATCTTAATATTGATCCATAATATTTTAATTGGACCAGGTATTATATTGTAGGGTAATAGTGTACCCTACCACAGGAAATAATTATAGGTGAATTAGGGGGTACACTATGTATATTTTAAATAGTGCATTAAAACAAGGAAATTCAAAGACACTTTTCAATGTTAACTAACGCCAAGGTATCGGATCTTAATATTGGCCTATAATATTTTAGTTGGTACAGGTATTATATTGCAGGGTAATAGTGTACACTTCTACAGGAAATAATTATAGGTCATTTAGGGGGCACACAGTGTGACCCTAAAGTTTACTATGTATGCCTATGTGAAATAAAGTGTTCTGAGAAGCTTAAAATGAAGAAATAAGACTTCTAAAATGCTTTAAAAATTCAAAGACATCTTTCAATGGTTAACTAACGCAAGGCGCGATATCAGACCTTAATATTGACCTATAATATTTTAGTTGGACCAGGTATTATATTACAGGGTAATAGTGTGCCCTACCACGGGAAATAATTATATGTCAATTAGAGGGATCACAATGAGTTCCTGTATTTTACTATGTGTGCGTATCTAAAATAAGTGTTCGGAAGAGCTTAAAATGAGGAAATTCGCCTTCTAAAACCCTTTAAAGATAGGAAGCGCGAAGTCCCTCTTCACTGTTAGCCCGATTTCAGACCTTAATAATGACCTATAATATTTTAATTGGACCAGGTATTATATTACAGGGTAATAGCGTACACTTCTACAGGAAATAATTATAGGTCAATTAGGGGGCACACAGCGTGACCCTAAAGTTTACTATGTATGCCTATGTGAAATAAAGTGTTCTGAGAAGCTTAAAATGAAGAAATAAGACTTCTAAAATGCTTTAAAAATTCAAAGACCTCTTTCAATGGTTAACTAACGCAAGGCGCGATATCAGACCTTAATATTGACCTATAATATTTTAGTTGGACCAGGTATTATATTACAGGGTAATAGTGTACCCTACCACGGGAAATAATTATATGTCAATTAGAGGGAACACAATGAGTTCCTGTATTTTACTATGTGTGCGTATCTAAAATAAGTGTTCGGAAGAGCTTAAAATGAGGAAATTCGCCTTCTAAAACCCTTTAAAGATAGGAAGCGCGAAGTCCCTCTTCACTGTTAGCCCGATTTCGGACCTTAATATTGACCTATAATATTTTAATTGGACCAGGTTTTATATTGCAGGGTAATAGTGTACCCTACCACAGGAAATAATTATAGGTGAATTAGGGGGTACACTATGTATATTTTAAATAGTGCATTAAAACAAGGAAATTCGAAGACACTTTTCAATGCTAACAAACGCCACGGTATCGGATCTTAATATTGGCCTATAATATTTTAGTTGGACCAGGTATTATATTACAGGGTAATAGTGTACCCTACCACGGGAAATAATTATATGTCAATTAGAGGGAACACAATGAGTTCCTGTATTTTACTATGTGTGCCTATCTAAAATAAGTGTTCGGAAGAGCTTAAAATGAGGAAATTCGCCTTCTAAAACCCTTTAAAGATAGGAAGCGCGAAGTCCCTCTTCACTGTTAGCCCGATTTTGGACCTTAATATTGACCTATAATATTTTAATTGGACCAGGTATTATATTGCAGGGTAATAGTGTACCCTACCACAGGAAATAATTATAGGTGAATTAGGGGGTACACTATGTATATTTTAAATAGTGCATTATAACAAGGAAATTCGAAGACACTTTTCAATGCTAACAAACGGCACGATATCTGACCTTAAAAATGACTTAATTCACTATTGCACAAAACGAGGAAATTCGCCTTCTAAAACCCTTTAAAGATAGGAATCGCGAAGTCACTTTTCAATGTTAACGTAAAGATCGATTTCAGATCTTAATATTGATCCATAATATTTTAATTGGACCAGGTATTATATTGTAGGGTAATAGTGTACCCTACCACAGGAAATAATTATAGGTGAATTAGGGGGTACACTATGTATATTTTAAATAGTGCATTAAAACAAGGAAATTCAAAGACACTTTTCAATGTTAACTAACGCCACGGTATCGGATCTTAATATTGGCCTATAATATTTTAGTTGGTCCAGGTATTATATTGCAGGGTAATAGTGTACACTTCTACAGGAAATAATTATAGGTCAATTAGGGGGCACACAGCGTGACCCTAAAGTTTACTACGCATGCCTATGTGAAATAAAGTGAAAGAAATAAAGTGAGAAGCTTAAAATGAAGAAATAAGACTTCTAAAATGCTTTAAAAATTCAAAGACATCTTTCAATGGTTAACTAACGCAAGGCGCGATATCAGAACTTAATATTGACCTATAATATTTTAGTTGGACCAGGTATTTTATTACAAGGTAATAGTGTACCCTACTACGGGAAATAATTATATGTCAATTAGAGGGAACACAATGAGATCCTGTATTTTACTATGAGTGCGTATCTAAAATAAGTGTTCGGAAGAGCTTAAAATGAGGAAATTCGCCTTCTAAAACCCTTTAAAGATAGGAAGCGCGAAGTCCCTCTTCACTGTTAGCCCGATTTCGGACGTTAATATTGACCTATAATATTTTAATTGGACCAGGTATTATATTGCAGGGTAATAGTGTACACTTCTACAGGAAATAATTATAGGTCATTTAGGGGGCACACAGCGTGACTCTAAAGTTTACTATGTATGCCTATGTGAAATAAAGTGTTCTGAGAAGCTTAAAATGAAGAAATAAGACTTCTAAAATGCTTTAAAAATTCAAAGACATCTTTCAATGGTTAACTAACGCAAGGCGCGATATCAGACCTTAATATTGACCTATAATATTTTAGTTGGACCAGGTATTATATTACAGGGTAATAGTGTGCCCTACCACGGGAAATAATTATATGTCAATTAGAGGTAACACAATGAGTTCCTGTATTTTACTATGTGTGCGTATCTAAAATAAGTGTTCGGAAGAGCTTAAAATGAGGAAATTCGCCTTCTAAAACCCTTTAAAGATAGGAAGCGCGAAGTCCCTCTTCACTGTTAGCCCGATTTCGGATCTTAATATTGACCTATAATATTTTAATTGGACCAGGTTTTATATTGCAGGGTAATAGTGTACCCTACCACAGGAAATAATTATAGGTGAATTAGGGGGTACACTATGTATATTTTAAATAGTGCATTAAAACAAGGAAATTCGAAGACACTTTTCAATGCTAACAAACGCCACGGTATCGGATCTTAATATTGGCCTATAATATTTTTGTTGGACCAGGTATTATATTACAGGGTAATAGTGTACCCTACCACGGGAAATAATTATATGTCAATTAGAGGGAACACAATGAGTTCCTGTATTTTACTATGTGTGCCTATCTAAAATAAGTGTTCGGAAGAGCTTAAAATGAGGAAATTCGCCTTCTAAAACCCTTTAAAGATAGGAAGCGCGAAGTCCCTCTTCACTGTTAGCCCGATTTTGGACCTTAATATTGACCTATAATATTTTAATTGGACCAGGTATTATATTGCAGGGTAATAGTGAACCCTACCACAGGAAATAATTATAGGTGAATTAGGGGGTACACTATGTATATTTTAAATAGTGCATTATAACAAGGAAATTCGAAGACACTTTTCAATGCTAACAAACGGCACGATATCTGACCTTAAAAATGACTTAATTCACTATTGCACAAAACGAGGAAATTCGCCTTCTAAAACCCTTTAAAGATAGGAAGCGCGAAGTCACTTTTCAATGTTAACGTAAAGATCGATTTCAGATCTTAATATTGACCCATAATATTTTAATTGGACCAGGTATTATATTGTAGGGTAATAGTGTACCGTACCACAGGAAATAATTATAGGTGAATTAGGGGGTACACTATGTATATTTTAAATAGTGCATTAAAACAAGGAAATTCAAAGACACTTTTCAATGTTAACTAACGCCACGGTATCAGATCTTAATATTGGCCTATAATATTTTAGTTGGTCCTGGTATTATATTGCAGGGTAATAGTGTACACTTCTACAGGAAATAATTATAGGTGAATTAGGGGGCACACAGCGTGACCCTAAAGTTTACTATGTAAGCCTATGTGAAATAAAGTGTTCTGAGAAGCTTAAAATGAAGAAATAAGACTTCTAAAATGTTTTAAAAATTCAAAGACATCTTTCAATGGTTAACTAACGCAAGGCGCGATATCAGACCTTAATATTGACCTATAATATTTTAGTTGGACAGGTATTATATTACAGTGTAATAGTGTACCCTACCACGGGAAATAATTATATGTCAATTAGAGGGAACACAATGAGTTCCTGTATTTTACTATGTGTGCGTATCTAAAATAAGTGTTCGGAAGAGCTTAAAATGAGGAAATTCGCCTTCTAAACCCCTTCAAAGATAGGAAGCGCGAAGTCCCTCTTCACTGTTAGCCCGATTTCGGACCTTAATATTGACCTATAATATTTTAATTGGACCAGGTATTATATTGCAGGGTAATAGTGTACCCTACCACAGGAAATAATTATAGGTGAATTAGGGGGTACACTATGTATATTTTAAATAGTGCATTAAAACTAAGAAAATCGAAGACACTTTTCAATGTTAACTAACGCCACGGTATCGGATCTTAATATTGGCCTATAATATTTTAGTTGGTTCAGGTATTATATTACAGGGTAATAGTGTACACTTCTACAGGAAATAATTATAGGTCAATTAGGGGGCACACAGCGTGACCCTAAAGTTTACTATGTATGCCTATGTGAAATAAAGTGTTCTGAGAAGCTTAAAATGAAGAAATAAGACTTCTAAAATGTTTTAAAAATTCAAAGACATCTTTCAATGGTTAACTAACGCAAGGCGCGATATCAGACCTTAATATTGACCTATAATATTTTAGTTGGACAGGTATTATATTACAGGGTAATAGTGTACCCTACCACGGGAAATAATTATATGTCAATTAGAGGGAACACAATGAGTTCCTGTATTTTACTATGTGTGCGTATCTAAAATAAGTGTTCGGAAGAGCTTAAAATGAGGAAATTCGCCTTCTAAAACCCTTTAAAGATAGGAAGCGCGAAGTCCCTCTTCACTGTTAGCCCGATTTCGGACCTTGATATTGATCTATAATATTTTAATTGGACCAGGTATTATATTGCAGGGTAATAGTGTACCCTACCACAGGAAATAATTATAAGTGAATTAGGGGGTACACTATGTATATTTTAAATAGTGCATTAAAACTAGGAAAATCGAAGACACTTTTCAATGCTAACAAACGGCACGATATCTGACCTTAAAAATGACTTAATTCACTATTGCTCAAAACGAGGAAATTCGCCTTCTAAAACCCTTTTAAGATAGGAAGCGCGAAGTCACTTTTCAATGTTAACGTAAAGATCGATTTCAGATCTTAATATTGACCCATAATATTTAAATTGGTCCACATATTATATTACAGGGTGATAGTGTACCCTACAACAGGAAATACTTATAGGTGAATTACGGGGTACACTATGTATATTTTAAATAGTGCATTAAAACAAGGAAATTCAAAGACACTTTTCAATGTTAACTAACGCCACGGTATCGGATCTTAATATTGGCCTATAATATTTTAGTTGGTCCAGGTATTATATTACAGGGCAATAGTGTACACTTCTACAGGAAATAATTATAGGTCAATTAGGGGGCACACAGCGTGACCCTAAAGTTTACTATGTATGCCTATGTGAAATAAAGTGTTCTGAGAAGCTTAAAATGAAGAAATAAGACTTCTAAAATGCTTTAAAAATTCAAAGACATCTTTCAATGGTTAACTAACGCAAGGCGCGATATCAGACCTTAATATTGACCTATAATATTTTAGTTGGACCAGGTATTATATTACAGGGTAATAGTGTACCCTACCACGGGAATTAATTATATGTCAATTAGAGGGAACACAATGAGTTCCTGTATTTTACTATGTGTGCGTATGTAAAATATGTGTTCGGAAGAGCTTAAAATGAGGAAATTCGCCTTCTAAAACCCTTTAAAGATAGGAAGCGCGAAGTCCCTCTTCACTGTTAGCCCGATTTCGGACCTTAATATTGACCTATAATATTTTAATTGGACCAGGTATTATATTGCAGGGTAATAGTGTACCCTACCACAGGAAATAATTATAGGTGAATTAGGGGGTACACTATGTATATATTAAATAGTGCATTAAAACAAGGAAATTCGAAGACACTTTTCAATGCTAACAAACGGCACGATATCTGACCTTTAAAATGACTTAATTCACTATTGCTCAAAACGAGGAAATTCGCCTTCTAAAACCCTTTAAAGATAGGAAGCGCGAAGTCACTTTTCAATGTTAACGTAAAGATCGATTTCAGATCTTAATATTGACCCATAATATTTAAATTGGACCACATATTATATTACAGGGTGATAGTGTACCCTACCACAGGAAATAATTATAGGTGAATTAGGGGGTACACTATGTATATTTTAAATTGTGCATTAAAACAAGGAAATTCAAAGACACTTTTCAATGTTAACTAACGCCAAGGTATCGGATCTTAATATTGGCCTATAATACTTTAGTTGGTCCAGGTATTATATTACAGGGTAATAGTGTACACTTCTACAGGAAATAATTATAGGTCAATTAGGGGGCACACAGCGTGACCCTAAAGTTTTCTATGTATGTCTATGTGAAATAAAGTGTTCTGAGAAGCTTAAAATGAAGAAATAAGACTTCTAAAATGCTTTAAAAATTTAAAGACATCTTTCAATGGTTAACTAAAGCAAGGCGCGATATCAGACCTTAATATTGATCTATAATATTTTAGTTGGACCAGGTATTATATTACGGGGTAATAGTGTACCCTACCACGGGAAATAATTATATGTCAATAAGAGGGAACACAATGAGTTCCTGTATTTTACTATGCGTGCGTATCTAAAATAAGTGTTCTGAGAAGCTTAAAATGAGGAAATAAGCGTTCTAAAATGCTTTAAAAATTCAAAGACATTTTTCTATGTTAACTATCGGCACGGTATCGGACCTTAATATTGACCTATAATTTTTAAATTGGACCACGCATTATATTACAGGGTAATAGTGTTCCCTACCTCGGGAAATAATTATAGGTCTCTTAGGGGGTACGCAGCGTGACCCTAAAGTTTACTATGTATGCCTATGCGAAATAAAGTGTTCTGAGAAGCTTAAAATGAAAAAATAAGCGTTCTAAAATGCTTTAAAAATTCAAAGACATCTTTCAATGGTTAACTAACGCAAGGCGCAATATCAAACCTTAATATTGACCCATAATATTTAAATTGTACCAGATATTATATTACAGGGTAATAGTGTACCCTACCACAGGAAATAATTATAGGTCAATTAGGGGGTACACTATGTATATTTAAAATAGTGCATTAAAACAAGGAAATACGAAGACACTTTTCTATGTTAACTAACGGCCCGGTATCGGACCTAAATATTGACCTATAATTTTTAAATTGGACCACGTATTATATTAAAGGGTTATAGTGTACCCTATTACAGGAAATAATTATAGGTCAATTAGGGGGTACACAGCGTGACCCTAAAGTTTACTATGTATGCCTATGCGAAATAAAGTGTTCTGAGAAGCTTAAAATGAGGAAATAAGCGTTCTAAAATGCTTTTAAAATTCAAAGATATTTTTCAATGTTAACTAACGACACGGTATCGGAACTTAATATTGACCTATAATTTTTAAATTGGACCACGTATTATATTACAGGGTAATAGTGTACCCTACCACAGGAAATAATTATAGGTGAATTAGGGGGTACACTATGTATATTTTAAATAGTGCATTAAAACAAGGAAATTCGAAGACACTTTTCAATGCTAACAAACGACACGATATCTGACCTTAAAAATGACTTAATTCACTATTGCTCAAAACGAGGAAATTCGCCTTTTAAAACCCTTTAAAGATAGGAAGCGCGAAGTCACTTTTCAATGTTAACGTAAAGATCGATTTCAGATCTTAATATTGACCCATAATATTTAAATTGGTCCACATATTATATTACAGGGTGATAGTGTACCCTACCACAGGAAATAATTATAGGTGAATTAGGGGGTACACTATGTATATTTTAAATAGTGCATTAAAACAAGGAAATTCAAAGACACTTTTCAATGTTAACTAACGCCGCGGTATCGGATCTTAATATTGGCCTATAATATTTTAGTTGGTCCAGGTATTATATTACAGCGTAATAGTGTACACTTCTACAGGAAATAATTATAGGTCAATTAGGGGGCACGCAGCGTGACCCTAAAGTTTACTATGTATGCCTATGTGAAATAAAGTGCTCTGAGAAGCTTAAAATGAAGAAATAAGACTTCTAAAATGATTTAAAAATTCAAAGACATCTTTCAATGGTTAACTAACGCAAGGCGCGATATCAGACCTTAATATTGACCTATAATATTTTAGTTGGACCAGGTATTATATTGCAGAGTAATAGTGTACCTTACCACGGGAAATAATTATATGTCAATTAGAGGGAACACAATGAGTTCCTGTATTTTACTATGTGTGCGTATCTAAAATAAGAGTCCGGAAGAGCTTAAAATGAGGAAATTCGCCTTCTAAAACCCTTTAAAGAATGGAAGCGCGAAGTCCCTCTTCACTGTTAGCCCGATTTCGGACCTTAATATTGACCTATAATATTTTAATTGGACCAGGTGTTATATTGCAGGTTAATAGTGTACCCTAAAAGAGGAAATAATTATAGGTGAATTAGGGGGTACACTATGTATATTTTAAATAGTGCATTAAAACAAGGAAATTCGAAGACACTTTTCAATGTTAACTAACGCCACGGTATTGGATCTTAATTTTGGCCTATAATATTTTAGTTGGTCCAGGTATTATATTACAGGGTAATAGTGTACACTTCTACAGGAAATAATTATAGGTCAATAAGGGGGCACACAGCGTGACCCTAAAGTTTACTACGTATGCCTATGTGAAATAAAGTGTTCTGAGAAGCTTAAAATGAAGAAATAAAACTTCTAAAATGCTTTAAAAATTCAAAGACATCTTTCAATGGTTAACTAACGCAAGGCGCGATATCAGACCTTAATATTGACCTATAATATTTTAGTTGGACCAGGTATTATATTACAGGGTAATAGTGTACCCTACCACGGGAAATAATTATATGTCAATTAGAGGGAACACAATGAGTTCCTGTATTTTACTATGTGTGCGCATCTAAAATAAGTGTTCGGAAGAGCTTAAAATGAGGAAATTCGCCTTCTAAAACCCTTTAAAGATAGGAAGCGCGAAGTCCCTCTTCACTGTTAGCCCGATTTCGGACCTTAATATTGACCTATAATATTTTAATTGGACCAGGTTTTATATTGCAGGGTAATAGTGTACCCTACCACAGGAAATAATTATAGGTGAATTAGGGGGTACACTATGTATATTTTAAATAGTGCATTAAAACAAGGAAATTCGAAGACACTTTTCAATGCTAACAAACGCCACGGTATCGGATCTTAATATTGGCCTATAATATTTTAGTTGGCCCAGGTATTATATTACAGGGTACTAGTGTACCCTACCACGGGAAATAATTATATGTCAATTAGAGGGAACACAATGAGTTCCTGTATTTTACTATGAGTGCCTATCTAAAATAAGTGTTCGGAAGAGCTTAAAATGAGGAAATTCGCCTTCTAAATCCCTTTAAAGATAGGAAGCGCGATGTCCCTCTTCACTGTTAGCCCGATTTCGGACCTTAATATTGACCTATAATATTTTAATTGGATCAGGTTTTATATTGCAGGGTAATAGTGTACCCTACCACAGGAAATAATTATAGGTGAATTAGGGGGTACACTATGTATATTTTAAATAGTGCATTAAAACAAGGAAAATCGAAGACACTTTTCAATGTTGACTAACGCCACGGTATCGGATCTTAATATTGGCCTATAATATTTTAGTTGGTCCAGGTATTATATTACAGGGTAATAGTGTACACTTCTACAGGAAATAATTATAGGTCAATTAGGGGGCACACAGCGTGACCCTAAAGTTTACTATATATGCCTATGTGAAATAAAGTGTTCTGAGAAGCTTAAAATGAAGAAATAAGACTTCTAAAATGCTTTAAAAATTCAAAGACATCTTTCAACGGTTAACTAACGCAAGGCGCGATATCAGACCTTAATATTGACCTATAATATTTTAGTTGGACCAGGTATTATATTACAGGGTAATAGTGAACCCTACCACGGGAAGTAATTATATGTCAATTAGAGGGAACACAATGAGTTCCTGTATTTTACTATGTGTGCGTATCTAAAATAAGTGTTCGGAGGAGCTTAAAATGAAGAAATTCGCCTTCTAAAACCCTTTAAAGATAGGAAGCGCGAAGTCCCTCTTCACTGTAAGCCCGATTTCGGACCTTAATATTGACCTATAATATTTTAATTGGACCAGGAATTATATGGCAGGGTAATAGTGTACCCTTACCTAAGGAAATAATTATAGGTGAATTAGGGGGTACACTATGTATATTTTAAATAGTGCATTAAAACAAGGAAATTCGAAGACACTTTTCAATGTTAACTAACGCCACGGTATTGGATCTTAATATTGGCCTATAATATTTTAGGTGGTCCAGGTATTATATTACAGGGTAATAGTGTACACTTCTACAGGAAATAATTATAGGTCAATTAGGGGGCACACAGCGTGACCCTAAAGTTTACTACGTATGCCTATGTGAAATAAAGTGTTCTGAGAAGCTTAAAACAAAGAAATAAGACTTCAAAAATGCTTTAAAAATTCAAAGACATCTTTCAATGGTTAACCAGCGCAAGACGCGATATCAGACCTTAATATTGACCTATAATATTTTAGTTGGACCAGGTATTATATTACAGGGTAATAGTGTACCCTACCACGGGAAATAATTATATGTCAATTAGAGGGAACACAATGAGTTCCTGTATTTTACTATGTGTGCGTATCTAAAATAAGTGTTCGGAAGAGCTTAAAATGAGGAAATTCGCCTTCTAAAACCCTTTAAAGATAGGAAGCGCGAAGTCCCTCTTCACTGTTAGCCCGATTTCGGACCTTAATATTGACCTATAATATTTTAATTGGACCAGGTTTTATATTGCAGGGTAATAGTGTACCCTACCACAGGAAATAATTATAGGTGAATTAGGGGGTACACTATGTATATTTTAAATAGTGCATTAAAACAAGGAAATTCGAAGACACTTTTCAATGCTAACAAACGCCACGGTATCGGATCTTAATATTGGCCTATAATATTTTAGTTGGCCCAGGTATTATATTACAGGGTACTAGTGTACCCTACCACGGGAAATAATTATATGTCAATTAGAGGGAACACAATGAGTTCCTGTATTTTACTATGAGTGCCTATCTAAAATAAGTGTTCGGAAGATCTTAAAATGAGGAAATTCGCCTTCTAAATCCCTTTAAAGATAGGAAGCGCGATGTCCCTCTTCACTGTTAGCCCGATTTCGGACCTTAATATTGACCTATAATATTTTAATTGGATCAGGTTTTATATTGCAGGGTAATAGTGTACCCTACCACAGGAAATAATTATAGGTGAATTAGGGGGTACACTATGTATATTTTAAATAGTGCATTAAAACAAGGAAAATCGAAGACACTTTTCAATGTTGACTAACGCCACGGTATCGGATCTTAATATTGGCCTATAATATTTTAGTTGGTCCAGGTATTATATTACAGGGTAATAGTGTACACTTCTACAGGAAATAATTATAGGTCAATTAGGGGGCACACAGCGTGACCCTAAAGTTTACTATATATGCCTATGTGAAATAAAGTGTTCTGAGAAGCTTAAAATGAAGAAATAAGACTTCTAAAATGCTTTAAAAATTCAAAGACATCTTTCAACGGTTAACTAACGCAAGGCGCGATATCAGACCTTAATATTGACCTATAATATTTTAGTTGGACCAGGTATTATATTACAGGGTAATAGTGAACCCTACCACGGGAAGTAATTATATGTCAATTAGAGGGAACACAATGAGTTCCTGTATTTTACTATGTGTGCGTATCTAAAATAAGTGTTCGGAGGAGCTTAAAATGAAGAAATTCGCCTTCTAAAACCCTTTAAAGATAGGAAGCGCGAAGTCCCTCTTCACTGTAAGCCCGATTTCGGACCTTAATATTGACCTATAATATTTTAATTGGACCAGGAATTATATGGCAGGGTAATAGTGTACCCTTACCTAAGGAAATAATTATAGGTGAATTAGGGGGTACACTATGTATATTTTAAATAGTGCATTAAAACAAGGAAATTCGAAGACACTTTTCAATGTTAACTAACGCCACGGTATTGGATCTTAATATTGGCCTATAATATTTTAGGTGGTCCAGGTATTATATTACAGGGTAATAGTGTACACTTCTACAGGAAATAATTATAGGTCAATTAGGGGGCACACAGCGTGACCCTAAAGTTTACTACGTATGCCTATGTGAAATAAAGTGTTCTGAGAAGCTTAAAACAAAGAAATAAGACTTCAAAAATGCTTTAAAAATTCAAAGACATCTTTCAATGGTTAACCAGCGCAAGACGCGATATCAGACCTTAATATTGACCTATAATATTTTAGTTGGACCAGGTATTATATTACAGGGTAATAGTGTACCCTACCACGGGAAATAATTATATGTCAATTAGAGGGAACACAATGAGTTCCTGTATTTTACTATGTGTGCGTATCTAAAATAAGTGTTCGGAAGAGCTTAAAATGAGGAAATTCGCCTTCTAAAACCCTTTGAAGATATCAAGCGCGAAGTCCCTCTTCACTGTTAGCCCGATTTCGGACCTTAATATTGACCTATAATATTTTAATTGGACCAGGTATTATATTGTAGGGTAATAGTGTACCCTACCACAGGAAATAATTATAGGTGAATTAGGGGGTACACTATGTATATTTTAAATAGTGCATTAAAACAAGGAAATTCAAAGACACTTTTCAATGTTAACTAACGCCACGGTATCGGATCTTAATATTGGCCTATAATATTTTAGTTCGTCCAGGTATTATATTACAGGGTAATAGTGTACACTTCTACAGGAAATAATTATAGGTCAATTAGGGGGCTCACCGCGTGACCCTAAAAATTACTACGTATGCCTATGTGAAATGAAGTGTTCTGAGAAGCTTAAAATGAAGAAATAAGACTTCTAAAATGCTTTAAAAATTCAAAGACATCTTTCAATGGTTAACTAACGCAAGGCGCGATATCAGACCTTAATATTGACCTATAATATTTTAGTTGGACCAGGTATTTTATTACAGGGTAATAGTGTACCCTACTACGGGAAATAATTATATGTCAATTAGAGGGTACACAATGAGTTCCTGTATTTTACTATGTGTGCGTATCTAAAATAAGTGTTCGGAAGAGCTTAAAATGAGGAAATTCGCCTTCTAAAACCCTTTAAAGATAGGAAGCGCGAAGTCCCTCTTCACTGTTAGCCCGATTTCGGACGTTAATATTGACCTATAATATTTTAATTGGACCAGGTATTATATTGCAGGGTAATAGTGTACACTTCTACAGGAAATAATTATAGGTCATTTAGGGGGCACACAGCGTGACCCTAAAGTTTACTATGTATACCTATGTGAAATAAAGTGTTCTGAGAAGCTTAAAATGAAGAAATAAGACTTCTAAAATGCTTTAAAAATTCAAAGACATCTTTCAATGGTTAACTAACGCAAGGCGCGATATCAGACCTTAATATTGACCTATAATATTTTAGTTGGACCAGGTATTATATTACAGGGTAATAGTGTGCCCTACCACGGGAAAAAATTATATGTCAATTAGAGGGATCACAATGAGTTCCTGTATTTTACTATGTGTGCGTATCTAAAATAAGTGTTCGGAAGAGCTTAAAATGAGGAAATTCGCCTTCTAAAACCCTTTAAAGATAGGAAGCGCGAAGTCCCTCTTCACTGTTAGCCCGATTTCAGACCTTAATAATGACCTATAATATTTTAATTGGAAAAGGTATTATATTGCAGGGTAATAGCGTACACTTCTACAGGAAATAATTATAGGTCAATTAGGGGGCACACAGCGTGACCCTAAAGTTTACTATGTATGCCTATGTGAAATAAAGTGTTCTGAGAAGCTTAAAATGAAGAAATAAGACTTCTAAAATGCTTTAAAAATTCAAAGACATCTTTCAATGGTTAACTAACGCAAGGCGCGATTTCAGACCTTAATATTGACCTATAATATTTTAGTTGTACCAGGTATTATATTACAGGGTAATAGTGTACCCTACCACGGGAAATAATTATATGTCAATTAGAGGGAACACAATGAGTTCCTGTATTTTACTATGTGTGCGTATCTAAAATAAGTGTTCGTCAGAGCTTAAAATGAGGAAATTCGCCTTCTAAAACCCTTTAAAGATAGGAAGCGCGAAGTCCCTCTTCACTGTTAGCCCGATTTCGGACCTTAATATTGACCTATAATATTTTAATTGGACCAGGTTTTATATTGCAGGGTAATAGTGTACCCTAAAACAGGAAATAATTATAGGTGAATTAGGGGGTACACTATGTATATTTTAAATAGTGCATTAAAACAAGGAAATTCGAAGACACTTTTCAATGCTAACAAACGCCACGGTATCGGATCTTAATATTGGCCTATAATATTTTAGTTGGACCAGGTATTATATTACAGGGTAATAGTGTACCCTACCACGGGAAATAATTATATGTCAATTAGAGGGAACACAATGAGTTCCTGTATTTTACTATGTGTGCCTATCTAAAATAAGTGTTCGGAAGAGCTTAAAATGAGGAAATTCGCCTTCTAAAACCCTTTAAAGATAGGAAGCGCGAAGTCCCTCTTCACTGTTAGCCCGATTTTGGACCTGAATATTGACCTATAATATTTTAATTGGACCAGGTATTATATTGCAGGGTAATAGTGTACCCTACCACAGGAAATAATTATAGGTGAATCAGGGGGTACACTATGTATATTTTAAATAGTGCATTATAACAAGGAAATTCGAAGACACTTTTCAATGCTAACAAACGGCACGATATCTGACCTTAAAAATGACTTAATTCACTATTGCACAAAACGAGGAAATTCGCCTTCTAAAACCCTTTAAAGATAGGAAGCGCGAAGTCACTTTTCAATGTTAACGTAAAGATCGATTTCAGATCTTAATATTGACCCATAATATTTTAATTGAACCAGGTATTATATTGTAGGGTAATAGTGTACCGTACCACAGGAAATAATTATAGGTGAATTAGGGGGTACACTATGTATATTTTAAATAGTGCATTAAAACAAGGAAATTCAAAGACACTTTTCAATGTTAACTAACGCCACGGTATCGGATCTTAATATTGGCCTATAATATTTTAGTTGGTCCTGGTATTATATTACAGGGTAATAGTGTACACTTCTACAGGAAATAATTATAGGTCATTTAGGGGGCACACAGCGTGACCCTAAAGTTTACTATGTATGCCTATGTGAAATAAAGTGTTCTGAGAAGCTTAAAATGAAGAAATAAGACTTCTAAAATGCTTTAAAAATTCAAAGACATCTTTCAATGGTTAACTAACGCAAGGCGCGATATCAGACCTTAATATTGACCTATAATATTTTAGTTGGACCAGGTATTTTATTACAAGGTAATGGTGTACCCTACTACGGGAAATAATTATATGTCAATTAGAGGGAACACAATGAGTTCCTGTATTTTACTATGTGTGCGTATCTAAAATAAGTGTTCGGAAGAGCTTAAAATGAGGAAATTCGCCTTCTAAAACCCTTTAAAGATAGGAAGCGCGAAGTCCCTCTTCACTGTTAGCCCGATTTCGGACGTTAATATTGACCTATAATATTTTAATTGGACCAGGTATTATATTGCAGGGTAATAGTGTACACTTCTACAGGAAATAATTATAGGTCATTTAGGGGGCACACAGCGTGACCCTAAAGTTTACTATGTATGCCTATGTGAAATAAAGTGTTCTGAGAAGCTTAAAATGAAGAAATAAGACTTCTAAAATGCTTTAAAAATTCAAAGACATCTTTCAATGGTTAACTAACGCAAGGCGCGATATCAGACCTTAATATTGACCTATAATATTTTAGTTGGACCAGGTATTATATTACAGGGTAATAGTGTGCCCTACCACGGGATATAATTATATGTCAATTAGAGGGATCACAATGAGTTCCTGTATTTTACTATGTGTGCGTATCTAAAATAAGTGTTCGGATGAGCTTAAAATGAGGAAATTCGCCTTCTAAACCCTTTAAAGATAGGAAGCGCGAAGTCCCTCTTCACTGTTAGCCCGATTTCGGACCTTAATATTGACCTACAATATTTTAATTGGACCAGGTATTATATTGCAGGGTAGTAGTGTACCCTACCTCAGGAAATAATTATAGGTGACTTGGGGGGGACACTATGTATATTTTAAATAGTGCATTAAAGCAAGGAAATTCGAAGACACTTTTCAATGTTAACTAACGCCACGGTATCGGATCTTAATTTTGGCCTATAATATTTTAGTTGGACCAGGTATTATATTACAGGGTAATAGTGTACCCTACTACGGGAAATAATTATATGTCAATTAGAGGGAACACAATGAGTTCCTGTATTTTACTATGTGTGCGTATCTAAAATAAGTGTTCGGAAGAGCTTAAAATGAGGAAATTCGCCTTCTAAAACCCTTTAAAGATAGGAAGCGCGAAGTCCCTCTTCACTGTTAGCCCGATTTCGGACCTTAATATTGATCTATAATATTTTAATTGGACCAGGTATTATATTGTAGGGTAATAGTGTACCCTACCCCAGGAAATAATTATAGGTGAATTAGGGGGGAAAATATGTATATTTTAAATAGCGCATTAAAACTAGGAAAATCAAAGACACTTTTCAATGTTAACTAACGCCACGGTATCGGATCTTAATATTGGCCTATAATATTTTAGTTGGTCCAGGTATTATATTACAGGGTAATAGTGTACACTTCTACAGGAAATAAATATAGGTCAATTAGGGGGCACACAGCGTGACCCTAAAGTTTACTATGTATGCCTATGTGAAATAAAGTGTTCTGAGAAGCTTAAAATGAAGAAATAAGACTTCTAAAATGCTTTAAAAATTCAAAGACATCTTTCAATGGTTAACTAACGCAAGGCGCGATATCAGACCTTAATATTGACCTATAATATTTTAGTTGGACCAGGTATTATATTACAGGGTAATAGTGTACCCTACCACGGGAAATAATTATATGTCAATTAGAGAGAACACAATGAGTTCCTGTATTTTACTATGTGTGCGTATCTAAAATAAGTGTTCGGAAGAGCTTAAAATGAGGAAATTCGCCTTCTAAACCCTTTAAAGATAGGAAGCGCGAAGTCCCTCTTCACTGTTAGCCCGATTTCGGACCTTAATATTGACCTACAATATTTTAATTGGACCAGGTATTATATTGCATGGTAATAGTGTACCCTACCTCAGGGAATAATTATAGGTGAATTGGGGGGTACACTATGTATATTTTAAATAGTGCATTAAAACAAGGAAATTCGAAGACACTTTTCAATGTTAACTAACGCCACGGTATCGGATCTTAATTTTGGCCTATAATATTTTAGTTGGACCAGGTATTATATTACAGGGTAATAGTGTACCCTACCACGGGAAATAATTATATGTCAATTAGAGGGAACACAATGAGTTCCTGTATTTTACTATGTGTGCCTATCTAAAATAAGTGTTCGGAAGAGCTTAAAATGAGAAAATTCGCCTTCTAAAACCCTTTAAAGATAGGAAGCGCGAAGTCCCTCTTCACTGTTAGCCCGATTTTGGACCTTAATATTGACCTATAATATTTTAATTGGACCAGGTATTATATTGCAGGGTAATAGTGTACCCTACCACAGGAAATAATTATAGGTGAATTAGGGGGTACACTATCTATATTTTAAATAGTGCATTAAAACAAGGAAATTCAAAGACACTTTTCAATGTTAACTAACGCCACGGTATCGGATCTTAATATTAGCCTATAATAATTTAGTTGGTCCAGGTATTATATTACAGGGTAATAGTGTACACTTCTACAGGAAATAATTATAGGTCAATTAGGGGGCACACAGCGTGACCCTAAAGTTTACTATGTATGCCTATGTGAAATAAAGTGTTCTGAGAAGCTTAAAATGAAGAAATAAGACTTCTAAAATGTTTTAAAAATTCAAAGACATCTTTCAATGGTTAACTAACGCAAGGCGCGATATCAGACCTTAATATTGACCTATAATATTTTAGTTGGACCAGGTATTATATTACAGGGTAATAGTGTACCCTACCACGGGAAATAATTATATGTCAATTAGAGGGAACACAATGAGTTCCTGTATTTTACTATGTGTGCGTATCTAAAATAAGTGTTCGGAAGAGCTTAAAATGAGGAAATTCGCCTTCTAAAACCCTTTAAAGATAGGAAGCGCGAAGTCCCTCTTCACTGTTAGCCCGATTTCGGACCTTAATATTGACCTATAATATTTTAATTGGACCAGGTTTTATATTGCAGGGTAATAGTGTACCCTACCACAGGAAATAATTATAGGTGAATTAGGGGGTACACTATGTATATTTTAAATAGTGCATTAAAACAAGGAAATTCGAAGACACTTTTCAATGCTAACAAACGCCACGGTATCGGATCTTAATATTGGCCTATAATATTTTAGTTGGACCAGGTATTATATTACAGGGTAATAGTGTACCCTACCACGGGAAATAATTATATGTCAATTAGAGGGAACACAATGAGTTCCTGTATTTTACTATGTGTGTCTATCTAAAATAAGTGTTCGGAAGAGCTTAAAATGAGGAAATTCGCCTTCTAAAACCCTTTAAAGATAGGAAGCGCGAAGTCCCTCTTCACTGTTAGCCCGATTTAGGACCTTAATATTGACCTATAATATTTTAATTGGACCAGGTATTATATTGCAGGGTAATAGTGTACCCTACCACAGGAAATAATTATAGGTGAATTAGGGGGAACACTATGTATATTTTAAATAGTGCATTATAACAAGGAAATTCGAAGACATTTTTCAATGCTAACAAACGGCACGATATCTGACCTTAAAAATGACTTAATTCACTATTGCACAAAACGAGGAAATTCGCCTTCTAAAACCCTTTAAAGATAGGAATCGCGAAGTCACATTTCAATGTTAACGTAAAGATCGATTTCAGATCTTAATATTGACCCATAATATTTTAATTGGACCAGGTATTATATTGTAGGGTAATAGTGTACCCTAACACAGGAAATAATTATAGGTGAATTAGGGGGTACACTATCTATATTTTAAATAGT
Organism: Parasteatoda tepidariorum; assembly: GCF_982258835.1. Taxonomy (NCBI): domain Eukaryota; kingdom Metazoa; phylum Arthropoda; class Arachnida; order Araneae; family Theridiidae; genus Parasteatoda; species Parasteatoda tepidariorum. Next base: position 121,906,283 of record NC_141756.1, on the reverse strand, counting down.
GCATTAAAACAAGGAAATTCAAAGACACTTTTCAATGTTAACTAACGCCACGGTATCAGATCTTAATATTAGCCTATAATAATTTAGTTGGTCCTGGTATTATATTACAGGGTAATAGTGTACACTTCTACAGGAAATAATTATAGGTCAATTAGGGGGCACACAGAGTGACCCTAAAGTTTACTATGTATGCCTATGTGAAATAAAGTGTTCTGAGAAGCTTAAAATGAAGAAATAAGACTTCTAAAATGTTTTAAAAATTCAAAGACATCTTTCAATGGTTAACTAACGCAAGGCGCGATATCAGACCTTAATATTGACCTATAATATTTTAGTTGGAACAGGTATTATATTACAGGGTAATAGTGTACCCTACCACGGGAAATAATTATATGTCAATTAGAGGGAACACAATGAGTTCCTGTATTTTACTATGTGTACGTATCTAAAATAAGTGTTCGGAAGAGCTTAAAATGAGGATATTCGCCTTCTAAAACCCTTTAAAGATAGGAAGCGCGAAGTCCCTCTTCACTGTTAGCCCGATTTCGGACCTTAATATTGACCTATAATATTTTAATTGGACCAGGTTTTATATTGCAGGGCAATAGTGTACCCTACCACAGGAAATAATTATAGGTGAATTAGGGGGTACACTATGTATATTTTAAATTGTGCATTAAAACAAGGAAATTCGAAGACACTTTTCAATGCTAACAAACGCCACGGTATCGGATCTTAATATTGGCCTATAATATTTTAGTTGGACCAGGTATTATATTACAGGGTAATAGTGTACCCTACCACGGGAAATAATTATATGTCAATTAGAGGGAACACAATGAGTTCCTGTATTTTACTATGTGTGCCTATCTAAAATAAGTGTTCGGAAGAGCTTAAAATGAGGAAATTCGCCTTCTAAAACCCTTTAAAGATAGGAAGCGCGAAGTCCCTCTTCACTGTTAGCCCGATTTAGGACCTTAATATTGACCTATAATATTTTAATTGGACCAGGTATTATATTGCAGGGTAATAGTGTACCCTACCTCAGGAAATAATTATAGGTGAATTGGGGGGTACACTATGTATATTTTAAATAGTGCATTAAAACAAGGAAATTCGAAGACACTTTTCAATGTTAACTAACGCCACGGTATCGGATCTTAATTTTGGCCTATAATATTTTAGTTGGACCAGGTATTATATTACAGGGTAATAGTGTACCCTACCACGGGAAATAATTATATGTCAATTAGAGGGAACACAATGAGTTCCTGTATTTTACTATGTGTGCCTATCTAAAATAAGTGTTCGGAAGAGCTTAAAATGAGAAAATTCGCCTTCTAAAACCCTTTAAAGATAGGAAGCGCGAATCCCTCTTCACTGTTAGCCCGATTTTGGACCTTAATATTGACCTATAATATTTTAATTGGACCAGGTATTATATTGCAGGGTAATAGTGTACCCTACCACAGGAAATAATTATAGGTGAATTAGGGGGTACACTATCTATATTTTAAATAGTGCATTAAAACAAGGAAATTCAAAGACACTTTTCAATGTTAACTAACGCCACGGTATCGGATCTTAATATTAGCCTATAATAATTTAGTTGGTCCAGGTATTATATTACAGGGTAATAGTGTACACTTCTACAGGAAATAATTATAGGTCAATTAGGGGGCACACAGCGTGACCCTAAAGTTTACTATGTATGCCTATGTGAAATAAAGTGTTCTGAGAAGCTTAAAATGAAGAAATAAGACTTCTAAAATGTTTTAAAAATTCAAAGACATCTTTCAATGGTTAACTAACGCAAGGCGCGATATCAGACCTTAATATTGACCTATAATATTTTAGTTGGACCAGGTATTATATTACAGGGTAATAGTGTACCCTACCACGGGAAATAATTATATGTCAATTAGAGGGAACACAATGAGTTCCTGTATTTTACTATGTGTGCGTATCTAAAATAAGTGTTCGGAAGAGCTTAAAATGAGGAAATTCGCCTTCTAAAACCCTTTAAAGATAGGAAGCGCGAAGTCCCTCTTCACTGTTAGCCCGATTTCGGACCTTAATATTGACCTATAATATTTTAATTGGACAAGGTTTTATATTGCAGGGTAATAGTGTACCCTACCACAGGAAATAATTATAGGTGAATTAGGGGGTACACTATGTATATTTTAAATAGTGCATTATAACAAGGAAATTCGAAGACATTTTTCAATGCTAACAAACGGCACGATATCTGACCTTAAAAATGACTTAATTCACTATTGCACAAAAAGAGGAAATTCGCCTTCTAAAACCCTTTAAAGATAGGAATCGCGAAGTCACATTTCAATGTTAACGTAAAGATCGATTTCAGATCTTAATATTGACCCATAATATTTTAATTGGACCAGGTATTATATTGTAGGGTAATAGTGTACCCTAACACAGGAAATAATTATAGGTGATTTAGGGGGTACACTATCTGTATTTTAAATAGTGCATTAAAACAAGGAAATTCAAAGACACTTTTCAATGTTAACTAACGCCACGGTATCGGATCTTAATATTAGCCTATAATAATTTAGTTGGTCCAGGTATTATATTACAGGGTAATAGTGTACACTTCTACAGGAAATAATTATAGGTCAATTAGGGGGCACACAGAGTGACCCTAAAGTTTACTTTGTATGCCTATGTGAAATAAAGTGTTCTGAGAAGCTTAAAATGAAGAAATAAGACTTCTAAAATGTTTTAAAAATTCAAAGACATCTTTCAATGGTTAACTAACGCAAGGCGCGATATCAGACCTTAATATTGACCTATAATATTTTAGTTGGAACAGGTATTATATTACAGGGTAATAGTGTACCCTACCACGGGAAATAATTATATGTCAATTAGAGGGAACACAATGAGTTCCTGTATTTTACTATGTGTGCCTATCTAAAATAAGTGTTCGGAAGAGCTTAAAATGAGGAAATTCGCCTTCTAAAACCCTTTAAAGATAGGAAGCGCGAAGTCCCTCTTCAGTGTTAGCCCGATTTAGGACCTTAATATTGACCTATAATATTTTAATTGGACCAGGTATTATATTGCAGGGTAATAGTGTACCCTACCACAGGAAATAATTATAGGTGAATTAGGGGGTACACTATGTATATTTTAAATAGTGCATTATAACAAGGAAATTCGAAGACATTTTTCAATGCTAACAAACGGCACGATATCTGACCTTAAAAATGACTTAATTCACTATTGCACAAAACGAGGAAATTCGCCTTCTAAAACCCTTTAAAGATAGGAATCGCGAAGTCACTTTTCAATGTTAACGTAAAGATCGATTTCAGATCTTAATATTGACCCATAATATTTTAATTGGACCAGGTATTATATTGTAGGGTAATAGTGTACCCTACCACAGGAAATAATTATAGGTGAATTAGGGGGTACACTATCTATATTTTAAATAGTGCATTAAAACAAGGAAATTCAAAGACACTTTTCAATGTTAACTAACGCCACGGTATCGGATCTTAATATTAGCCTATAATAATTTAGTTGGTCCAGGTATTATATTACAGGGTAATAGTGTACACTTCTACAGGAAATAATTATAGGTCAATTAGGGGGCACACAGAGTGACCCTAAAGTTTACTATGTATGCCTATGTGAAATAAAGTGTTCTGAGAAGCTTAAAATGAAGAAATAAGACTTCTAAAATGTTTTAAAAATTCAAAGACATCTTTCAATGGTTAACTAACGCAAGGCGCGATATCAGACCTTAATATTGACCTATAATATTTTAGTTGGAACAGGTATTATATTACAGGGTAATAGTGTACCCTACCACGGGAAATAATTATATGTCAATTAGAGGGAACACAATGAGTTCCTGTATTTTACTATGTGTGCGTATCTAAAATAAGTGTTCGGAAGAGCTTAAAATGAGGAAATTCGCCTTCTAAAACCCTTTAAAGATAGGAAGCGCGAAGTCCCTCTTCACTGTTAGCCCGATTTCGGACCTTAATATTGACCTATAATATTTTAATTGGACAAGGTTTTATATTGCAGGGTAATAGTGTACCCTACCACAGGAAATAATTATAGGTGAATTAGGGGGTACACTATGTATATTTTAAATAGTGCATTATAACAAGGAAATTCGAAGACATTTTTCAATGCTAACAAACGGCACGATATCTGACCTTAAAAATGACTTAATTCACTATTGCACAAAAAGAGGAAATTCGCCTTCTAAAACCCTTTAAAGATAGGAATCGCGAAGTCACATTTCAATGTTAACGTAAAGATCGATTTCAGATCTTAATATTGACCCATAATATTTTAATTGGACCAGGTATTATATTGTAGGGTAATAGTGTACCCTAACACAGGAAATAATTATAGGTGATTTAGGGGGTACACTATCTGTATTTTAAATAGTGCATTAAAACAAGGAAATTCAAAGACACTTTTCAATGTTAACTAACGCCACGGTATCGGATCTTAATATTAGCCTATAATAATTTAGTTGGTCCAGGTATTATATTACAGGGTAATAGTGTACACTTCTACAGGAAATAATTATAGGTCAATTAGGGGGCACACAGAGTGACCCTAAAGTTTACTTTGTATGCCTATGTGAAATAAAGTGTTCTGAGAAGCTTAAAATGAAGAAATAAGACTTCTAAAATGTTTTAAAAATTCAAAGACATCTTTCAATGGTTAACTAACGCAAGGCGCGATATCAGACCTTAATATTGACCTATAATATTTTAGTTGGAACAGGTATTATATTACAGGGTAATAGTGTACCCTACCACGGGAAATAATTATATGTCAATTAGAGGGAACACAATGAGTTCCTGTATTTTACTATGTGTGCCTATCTAAAATAAGTGTTCGGAAGAGCTTAAAATGAGGAAATTCGCCTTCTAAAACCCTTTAAAGATAGGAAGCGCGAAGTCCCTCTTCAGTGTTAGCCCGATTTAGGACCTTAATATTGACCTATAATATTTTAATTGGACCAGGTATTATATTGCAGGGTAATAGTGTACCCTACCACAGGAAATAATTATAGGTGAATTAGGGGGTACACTATGTATATTTTAAATAGTGCATTATAACAAGGAAATTCGAAGACATTTTTCAATGCTAACAAACGGCACGATATCTGACCTTAAAAATGACTTAATTCACTATTGCACAAAACGAGGAAATTCGCCTTCTAAAACCCTTTAAAGATAGGAATCGCGAAGTCACTTTTCAATGTTAACGTAAAGATCGATTTCAGATCTTAATATTGACCCATAATATTTTAATTGGACCAGGTATTATATTGTAGGGTAATAGTGTACCCTACCACAGGAAATAATTATAGGTGAATTAGGGGGTACACTATCTATATTTTAAATAGTGCATTAAAACAAGGAAATTCAAAGACACTTTTCAATGTTAACTAACGCCACGGTATCGGATCTTAATATTAGCCTATAATAATTTAGTTGGTCCAGGTATTATATTACAGGGTAATAGTGTACACTTCTACAGGAAATAATTATAGGTCAATTAGGGGGCACACAGAGTGACCCTAAAGTTTACTATGTATGCCTATGTGAAATAAAGTGTTCTGAGAAGCTTAAAATGAAGAAATAAGACTTCTAAAATGTTTTAAAAATTCAAAGACATCTTTCAATGGTTAACTAACGCAAGGCGCGATATCAGACCTTAATATTGACCTATAATATTTTAGTTGGAACAGGTATTATATTACAGGGTAATAGTGTACCCTACCACGGGAAATAATTATATGTCAATTAGAGGGAACACAATGAGTTCCTGTATTTTACTATGTGTGCGTATCTAAAATAAGTGGTCGGAAGAGCTTAAAATGAGGATATTCGCCTTCTAAAACCCTTTAAAGATAGGAAGCGCAAAGTCCCTCTTCACTGTTAGCCCGATTTCGGACCTTAATATTGACCTATAATATTTTAATTGGACCAGGTTTTATATTGCAGGGCAATAGTGTACCCTACCACAGGAAATAATTATAGGTGAATTAGGGGGTACACTATGTATATTTTAAATAGTGCATTAAAACAAGGAAATTCGAAGACACTTTTCAATGCTAACAAACGCCACGGTATCGGATCTTAATATTGGCCTATAATATTTTAGTTGGACCAGGTATTATATTACAGGGTAATAGTGTACCCTACCACGGGAAATAATTATATGTCAATTAGAGGGAACACAATGAGTTCCTGTATTTTACTATGTGTGCCTATCTAAAATAAGTGTTCGGAAGAGCTTAAAATGAGGAAATTCGCCTTCTAAAACCCTTTAAAGATGGAAAGCGCGAAGTCCCTCTTCACTGTTAGCCCGATTTAGGACCTTAATATTGACCTATAATATTTTAATTGGACCAGGTATTATATTGCAGGGTAATAGTGTACCCTACCACAGGAAATAATTATAAAGAATTAGGGGGTACACTATGTATATTTTAAATAGTGCATTATAACAAGGAAATTCGAAGACACTTTTCAATGCTAACAAACGGCACGATATCTTACCTTAAAAATGACTTAATTCACTATTGCACAAAACGAGGAAATTCGCCTTCTAAAACCCTTTAAAGATAGGAAGCGCGAAGTCACTTTTCAATGTTAACGTAAAGATCGATTTCAGATCTTAATATTGACCCATAATATTTTAATTGGACCAGGTATTATATTGTAGGGAAATAGTGTACCCTACCACAGGAAATAATTATAGGTGAATTAGGGGGTACACTATGTATATTTTAAATAGTGCTTTAAAACAAGGAAATTCAAAGACTCTTTTCAATGTTAACTAACGCCACGGTATCGGATCTTAATATTGGCCTATAATATTTTAGTTGGTCCTGGTATTATATTACAGGGTAATAGTGTACACTTCTACAGGAAATAATTATAGGTCAATTAGGGGGCACACAGCGTGACCCTAAAGTTTACTATGGATGCCTATGTGAAATAAAGTGTTCTGAGAAGCTTAAAATGAAGAAATAAGACTTCTAAAATGTTTTAAAAATTCAAAGACATCTTTCAATGGTTAACTAACGCAAGGCGCGATATCAGACCTTAATATTGACCTATAATATTTTAGTTGGACAGGTATTATATTACAGGGTAATAGTGTACCCTACCACGGGAAGTAATTATATTTCAATTAGAGGGAACACAATGAGTTCCAGTATTTTACTATGTGTGCGTATCTAAAATAAGTGTTCGGAAGAGCTTAAAATGAGGAAATTCGCGTTCTAAACCCTTTAAAGATAGGAAGCGCGAAGTCCCTCTTCACTGTTAGCCCGATTTCGGACCTTAATATTGACCTATAATATTTTAATTGGACCAGGTATTATATTGCAGGGTAATAGTGTACCCTACCTCAGGAAATAATTATAGGTGAATTAGGGGGTACACTATGTATATTTTAAATAGTGCATTAAAACAAGGAAATTCGAAGACACTTTTCAATGTTAACTAACTCCACGGTATCGGATCTTAATTTTGGCCTATAATATTTTAGTTGGTCCAGGTATTATATTACAGGGTAATAGTGTACACTTCTACAGGAAATAATTATAGGTCAATTAGGGGGCACACAGCGTGACCCTAAAGTTTACTACGTATGCCTATGTGAAATAAAGTGTTCTGAGAAGCTTAAAATGAAGAAATAAAACTTCTAAAATGCTTTAAAAATTCAAAGACATCTTTCAATGGTTAACTAACGCAAGGCGCGATATCAGACCTTAATATTGACCTATAATATTTTAGTTGGACCAGGTATTATATTACAGGGTAATAGTGTACCCTACCAAGGGAAATAATTATGTGTCAATTAGAGGGAACACAATGAGTTCCTGTATTTTACTATGTGTGCGTATCTAAAATAAGTGTTCGGAAGAGCTTAAAATGAGGAAATTCGCCTTCTAAAACCCTTTAAAGATAGGAAGCGCGAAGTCCCTCTTCACTGTTAGCCCGATTTCGGACCTTAATATTGACCTATAATATTTTAATTGGACCAGGTTTTATATTGCAGGGTAATAGTGTACCCTACCACAGGAAATAATTATAGGTGAATTAGGGGGTACACTATGTATATTTTAAATAGTGCATTAAAACAAGGAAATTCGAAGACACTTTTCAATGCTAACAAACGCCACGGTATCGGACCTTAAAAATGACTTAATTCACTATTGCTCAAAACGAGGAAATTCGCCTTCTAAAACCCTTTAAAGATAGGAAGCGCGAAGTCACTTTTCAATGTTAACGTAAAGATCGATTTCAGATCTTAATATTGACCCATAATATTTAAATTGAAAAACATATTATATTACAGGGTAATAGTGTACACTTATACAGGAAATAATTATAGGTCAATTAGGGGGCACACAGCGTGACTCTAAAGTTTACTATGTATGCCTATGTGAAATAAAGTGTTCTGAGAAGCTTAAAATGAAGAAATAAGACTTCTGAAATGCTTTAAAAATTCAAAGACATCTTTCAATGGTTAACTAACGCAAGGCGCGATATCAGACCTTAATATTGACCTATAATATTTTAGTTGGACCAGGTATTATATTACAGGGTAATAGTGTTTCCTACCACGGGAAATAATTATATGTCAATTAGAGGGAACACAATGAGTTCCTGTATTTTACTATGTGTGCGTATCTAAAATAAGTGTTCTGAGAAGCTTAAAATGAGGAAATAAGCGTTCTAAAATGCTTTAAAAATTCGAAGACATTTTTCTATGTTAACTAACGGCACGGTATCGGACCTTAATATTGACCTATAATTTTTAAATTGGACCACGCATTATATTACAGGGTAATAGTGTTCCCTACCTCGGGAAATAAATATAGGTCTCTTAGGGGGTACGCAGCGTGACCCTAAAGTTTACTATGTATGCCTATGCGAAATAAAGTGTTCTGAGAAGCTTAAAATGAAGAAATAAGCGTTCTAAAATGCTTTAAAAATTCAAAGACATCTTTCAATGGTTAACTAACGCAAGGCGCAATATCAAACCTTAATATTGACCCATAATATTTAAATTGTAGCAGATATTATATTACAGGGTAATAGTGTACCCTACCACAGGAAATAATTATAGGTCAATTAGGGGGTACACTATGTATATTTTAAATAGTGCATTAAAACAAGGAAATACGAAGACACTTTTTTATGTTAACTAACGGCCCGGTATCGGACCTTAATATTGACCTATAATTTTTAAATTGGACCACGTATTATATTACAGGTTTACAGTGTACCCTATTACAGGAAATAATTATAGGTCAATTAGGGGGTACACAGCGTGACCCTAAAGTTTACTATGTATGCCTATGCGAAATAAAGTGTTCTGAGAAGCTTAAAATGAGGAAATAAGCGTTCTAAAATGCTTTAAAAATTCAAAGATATTTTTCAATGTTAACTAACGGCACGGTATCGGAACTTAATATTGACCTATAATTTATAAATTGGACCACGTATTATATTACAGGGTAATAGTGTACCCTACCAATGGAAATAATTATAGGTCAATTAGGGGGTACACTATGTATATTTTAAATAGTGCATTAAAACAAGGAAATACGAAGACACTTTTCTATGTTAACTAACGGCACGGTATCGGACCTTAATATTGACCTATAATTTTTAAATTGTACCACGTATTATATTACAGGGTAATAGTGTACCCTACCTCAGGAAATAATTATAGGTCAATTAGGGGGTACACAGAGTGACCCTAAAGTTTACTATGTATGCGTATGCGAAATAAAGTGTTCTGAGAAGCTTAAAATGAAGAAATAAGCGTTCTAAAATGCTTTAAAAATTCAAAGACATCTTTCAATGGTTAACTAACGCAAGGCGCAATATCAGACCTTAATATTGACTCATAATATTTAAATTGGACCAGGTATTATATTACAGGATAATAGTGTACCCTACCAGAGGAAATAATTATAGGTCAATTAGGGGGTACACTATGTATATTTTAAATAGTGCATTAAAACAAGGAAATTCGAAGACACTTTTCTATGTTAACTAACGGCACGGTATCGGACCTTAATATTGACCTATAATTTTTAAATTAGACCACGTATTATATTACAGGGTTGTAGTGTACTCAACCGCAGGAAATAATTATAGGTCAATTAGGGGGTACACAGAGTGACCCTAAAGTTTACTATGTATGCCTATGCGAAATAAAGTGTTCTGAGAAGCTTAAAATGAGGAAATAAGCGTTCTAAAATGCTTTGAAAATTCAAAGACATTTTTCTATGTTAACTAACGACACGGTATCGGACCTTAATATTGACCTATAATTTTTAAATTGAACCACGTATTATATTACAGGGTAATAGTGTACCCTACCGCAGGAAATAATTATAGGTCATTTAGGGGGTACACAGCGTGACCCTAAAGTTTACTATGTATGCCTATGCGAAGTAGAGTGTTCTGAGAATCTTAAAATGAAGAAATAAGCGTTCTAAAATGCTTTAAAAATTCAAAGACTTCTTTCAATGGTTAAATAACGCAGAGCACGATATCAGACCTTAATATGGTCCCATAATATTTAAATTGAACCAGGTATTATTTTACAGGGTAATAGTGTACCCTACCACAGGAAATAATTATAGGTCAATTAGGGGGTACACAATGTATATTTTAAATAGTGCATTAAAACAAGGAAATACGAAGACACTTTTCTATGTTAACTAACGGCACGGTATCGGACCTTAATATTGACCTATAATTTTTAAATTGGACCACGTATTATATTACAGGGTTATAGTATACCCTACCAAAGAAAATAATTATAGGTCAATTAGGGGGTACACAGAGTGACCCTAAAGTTTACTATGTATGCCTATGCGAAATAAAGTGTTCTGAGAAGCTTAAAATGAGGAAATAAGCGTTCTAAAATGCTTTAAAAATTCAAAGACATTTTTCTATGTTAACTAACGGCACGGTACCGGACCTTAATATTGACCTATAATTTTTAAATTGGTCCACGTATTATATTACAGGGTAATAGTGTTCTCTTCCACGGGAAATAATTATAGGTCTCTTAGGGGGTACACAGCGTGACCCTAAAGTTTACTATGTATGCCTATGCGAAATAAAGTGTTCTGAGAAGCTTAAAATGAAGAAATAAGCGTTCTAAAATGCTTTAAAAATTCAAAGACATCTTTCAATGGTTAACTAACGCAAGGCGCAATATCAGACCTTAATATTGACCCATAATATTTAAATTGGACCAGTTATTATATTACAGGGTGATAGTGTACCCTGCCACAGAAAATAATTATAGGTCAATTAGGGGGTACACAGCGTGACCCTAGAGTTTACTATGTATGCCTATGTGAAATAAAGTGTTCTGAAAAGCTTAAAATGAAGAAATAAGCGTTCTAAAATGCTTTAAAAATTCAAAGACATCTTTCAATGGTTAACTAACGCAAGGCGCAATATCAGACCTTAATATTGACCCATAATATTTAAATTGGACTAGGTATTATATTACAGGGTAATAGTGAACCCTACCCTAGGAAATAATTATAGGTCAATTAGGGGGTACACTATGTGTATTTTAAATAGTGCATTAAAACAAGGAAATACGAAGTCACTTTTCTATGCTAACTAACTGCACGGTATCGGACCTTAATATTGACCTATAATTTTTAAATTGGACCACGAATTATATTACAGGGTAATAGTGTACCCAACCACAGGAAATAATTATAGGTCAATTAGGGGGTACACAGCGTGACCCTAAAGTTTACTATGTATGCCTATGCGAAATAGAGTGTTGTGAGAAGCTTAAAATGAAGAAATAAGCGTTCTAAAATGCTTTAAAAATTCAAAGACATCTTTCAATGGTTAACTAGCGCAAGGCGCGATATCAGACCTTAATATGGAACCATAATATTTAAATTGGACCAGGTATTATATTACAGGGTACTAGTGTACCCTACCACAGGAAATAATTATAGGTCAATTAGGGGGTACACTATGTATATTTTAAATAGTGTATTAAAACAAGGAAATTCGAAGACTCTTTTCTATGTTAACTAACGGCACGGTATCGGACCTTAATATTGACCTATAATTTTTAAATTGGGCCACGTGTTATATTACAGGATGATAGTGTACCCTACCACAGAAAATAATTATAGGTCAATTAGGGGGTACACAGCGTGACCCTAAAGTTTACTATGTAGGCCTATGCGAAATAAAGTGTTCAGAGAAGCTTAAAATGAAGAAATAAGACTTCTAAAATGCTTTAAAAATTCAAAGACATCTTTCAATGGTTAACTAACGCAAGGCGCGATATCAAAACTTAATATTGACCTATAATATTTTAGTTGAACCAGGTATTATATTACAGGGTAATAGTGTACCCTACCACGAGAAATAATTATATGTCAATTAGAGGGAACACAATGAGTTCCTGTATTTTACTATGTGTGCGTATCTAAAATAAGTGTTCGGAAGAGCTTAAAATGAGGAAATTCGCCTTCTAAAACCCTTTAAAGATAGGAAACGCGAAGTCCCTCTTCACTGTTAGCCCGATTTCGGACCTTAATATTGACCTATAATATTTTAATTGGACCCGGTATTATATTGCAGGGTAATAGTGTACCCTACCACAGGAAATAATTATAGGTGAATTAGGGGGTACACTATGTATATTTTAAATAGTGCATTAAAACAAGGAAATTCGAAGACACTTTTCAATGTTAACTAACGCCACGGTATCGGATCTTAATATTGGCCTATAATATTTTAGTTGGTCCAGGTATTATATTACAGGGTAATAGTGTACACTTCTACAGGAAATAATTATAGGTCAATTATGGGACACACAGCGTGACCCTAAAGTTTACTATGTATGCCTATGTGAAATAAAGTGTTCTGAGAAGCTTAAAATGAAGAAATAAGACTTCTAAAATGCTTTAAAAATTCAAAGACATCTTTTAATGGTTAACTAACGCAAGGCGCGATATCAGATCTTAATATTGACCTATAATATTTTAGTTGGACCAGGTATTATATTGCAGGGTAATAGTGTACCCTTCCACGGGAAATAATTATATGTCAATTAGAGGGAACACAATGAGTTCCTGTATTTTACTATGTGTGCGTATCTAAAATAAGTGTTCGGATGAGCTTAAAATGAGGAAATTCGCCTTCTAAAACCCTTTAAAGATAGGAAGCGCGAAGTCCCTCTTCACTGTTAGCCCGATTTCGGACCTTAATATTGACCTATAATATTTTAATTGGACCAGGTATTATATTGCAGGGTAATAGTGTACCCTACCACAGGAAATAATTATAGGTGAATTAGGGGGTACACTATGTATATTTTAAATAGTGCATTAAAACAAGGAAATTCGAAGACACTTTTCAATGCTAACAAACGGCACGATATCTGACCTTAAAAATGACTTAATTCACTATTGCTCAAAACGAAGAAATTCGCCTTCTAAAACCCTTTAAAGATAGGAAGCGCGAAGTCACTTTTCAATGTTAACGTAAAGATCGATTTCAGATCTTAATATTGACCCATAATATTTAAATTGGTCCACATATTATATTACAGGGTGATAGTGTACCCTACCACAGGAAATAATTATAGGTGAATTAGGGGGTACACTATGTATATTTTAAATAGTGCATTAAAACAAGGAAATTCAAAGACACTTTTTAATGTTAACTAACGCCACGGTATCGGATCTTAATATTGGCCTATAATATTTTAGTTGGTCCAGGTATTATATTACAGGGTAATAGTGTACACTTCTACAGGAAATAATGATAGGTCAATTAGGGGGCACACAGCGTGACCCTAAAGTTTACTATGTATGCCTATGTGAAATAAAGTGTTCTGAGAAGCTTAAAATGAAGAAATATGACTTCTAAAATGCTTTAAAAATTCAAATACATCTTTCAATGGTTAACTAACCCAAGGCGCGATATCAGACCTTAATATTGACCTATAATATTTTAGTTGGACCAGGTATTATATTACAGGGTAATAGTGTTCCCTACCGCGGGAAATAATTATATGTCAATTTGAGGGAACACAATGAGTTCCTTTATTTTACTATGTGTGCGTATCTAAAATAAGTGTTCGGAAGAGCTTAAAATGAGGAAATTCGCCTTCTAAAACCCTTTAAAGATTGGAAGCGCGAAGTCCCTCTTCACTGTTAGCCCGATTTCGGACCTTAATATTGACCTATAATATTTTAATTGGACCAGGTATTATATTGCAGGGTAATAGTGTACCCTACCACAGGAAATAATTATAGGTGAATTAGGGGGTACACTATGTATATTTTAAATAGTGCATTAAAACAAGGAAATTCGAAGACACTTTTCAATGCTAACAAACGGCACGATATCTGACCTTAAAAATGACTTAATTCACTATTGCTCAAAACGAGGAAATTCGCCTTTTAAAACCCTTTAAAGATAGGAAGCGCGAAGTCACTTTTCAATGTTAACTAACGCCACGGTATCGGATCTTAATATTGGCCTATAATATTTTAGTTGGTCCAGGTATTATATTACAGGGTAATAGTGTACACTTCTACAGGAAATAATGATAGGTCAATTAGGGGGCACACAGCGTGACCCTAAAGTTTACTATGTATGCCTATGTGAAATAAAGTGTTCTGAGAAGCTTAAAATGAAGAAATAAGACTTCTAAAATGCTTTAAAAATTCAAATACATGTTTCAATGGTTAACTAACCCAAGGCGTGATATCAGACCTTAATATTGACCTATAATATTTTAGTTGGACCAGGTATTATATTACAGGGTAATAGTGTACCCTACCACGGGAAATAATTATATGTCAATTAGAGGGAACACAATGAGTTCCTTTATTTTACTATGTGTGCGTATCTAAAATAAGTGTTCGGAAGAGCTTAAAATGAGGAAATTCGCATTCTAAAACCCTTTAAAGATTGGAAGCGCGAAGTCCCTCTTCACCGTTAGCCCGATTTCGGACCTTAATATTGACCTATAATATTTTATCTGGACCAGGTATTATATTGCAGGGTAATAGTGTACCCTACCACGGGAAATAATTATAGGTGAATTAGGGGGTACACTATGTATATTTTAAATAGTGCATTAAAACAAGGAAATTCGAAGACACTTTTCAATGCTAACAAACGGCACGATATCTGACCTTAAAAATGACTTAATTCACTATTGCTCAAAACGAGGAAATTCGCCTTCTAAAACCCTTTAAAGATAGGAAGCGCGAAGTCACTTTTCAATGTTAACGTAAAGATCGATTTTAGATCTTAATATTGACCCATAATATTTAAATTGGTCCACATATTATATTACAGGGTGATAGTGTACCCTACCACAGGAAATAATTATAGGAGAATTAGGGGGTACACTATGTATATTTTAAATAGTGCATTAAAACAAGGAAATTCAAAGACACTTTTCAATGTTAACTAACGCCACGGTATCGGATCTTAATATTGGCCAATAATATTTTAGTTGGTCCAGGTATTATATTACAGGGTAATAGTGTACACTTCTACAGGAAATAATTATAGGTCAATTAGGGGGCACACAGCGTGACCCTAAAGTTTACTATGTATGCCTATGTGAAATAAAGTGTTCTGAGAAGCTTAAAATGAAGAAATAAGACTTCTAAAATGCTTTAAAAATTCAAAGACATCTTTCAATGGTTAACTAACGCAAGGCGCGATATCAGAACTTAATATTGACCTATAATATTTTAGTTGAACCAGGTATTATATTACAGGGTAATAGTGTACCCTAAAACGGGAAATAATTATATGTCAAT
Organism: Parasteatoda tepidariorum; assembly: GCF_982258835.1. NCBI lineage: Eukaryota > Metazoa > Arthropoda > Arachnida > Araneae > Theridiidae > Parasteatoda > Parasteatoda tepidariorum. Next base: position 121,890,397 of record NC_141756.1, on the reverse strand, counting down.
TAGAGGGAACACAATGAGTTCCTGTATTTTACTATGTGAGCGTATCTAAAATAAGTGTTCGGAAGAGCTTAAAATGAGGAAATTCGCCTTCTAAAACCCTTTAAAGATAGGAAGCGCGAAGTCCCTCTTCACTGTTAGCCCGATTTCGGACCTTAATATTGACCTATAATATTTTAATTGGACCAGGTATTATATTGCAGGGTAATAGTGTACCCTAAAACAGGAAATAATTATAGGTGAATTAGGGGGTACACTATGTATATTTTAAATAGTGCATTAAAACAAGGAAATTCGAAGACACTTTTCAATGTTAACTAACGCCACGGTATCGGATCTTAATATTGGCCTATAATATTTTAGTTGGTCCAGGTATTATATTACAGGGTAATAGTGTACACTTCTACAGAAAATAATTATAGGTCAATTATGGGACACACAGCGTGACCCTAAAGTTTACTATGTATGCCTATGTGAAATAAAGTGTTCTGAGAAGCTTAAAATGAAGAAATAAGCGTTCTAAAATGCTTTAAAAATTCAAAGACATTTTTCTATGTTAACTAACGGCACGGTATCGGACCTTAATATTGACCTATAATTTTTAAATTGGACCACGCATTATATTACAGGGTAATAGTGTTCCCTACCTCGGGAAATAATTATAGGTCTCTTAGGGGGTACGCAGCGTGACCCTAAAGTTTACTATGAATGCCTATGCGAAATAAAGTGTTCTGAGAAGCTTAAAATGAAGAAATAAGCGTTCTAAAATGCTTTAAAAATTCAAAGACATCTTTCAATGGTTAACTAACGCAAGGCGCAATATCAAACCTTAATATTGACCCATTATATTTAAATTGTACCAGATATTATATTACAGGGTAATAGTGTACCCTACCACAGGAAATAATTATAGGTCAATTAGGGGGTACACTATGTATATTTTAAATAGTGCATTAAAACAAGGAAATACGAAGACACTTTTCTATGTTAACTAACGGCCCGGTATCGGACCTTAATATTGACCTATAATTTTTAAATTGGACCACGTATTATATTACAGGGTAATAGTGTACCCTACCTCAGGAAATAATTATAGGTCAATTAGGGGGTACACAGCGTGACCCTAAAGTTTACTATGTATGCGTATGCGAAATAAAGTGTTCTGAGAAGCTTAAAATGAAGAAATAAGCGTTCTAAAATGCTTTAAAAATTCAAAGACATCTTTCAATGGTTAACTAACGCAAGGCGCAATATCAGACCTTAATATTGACCCATAATATTTAAATTGGACCAGGTATTATATTACAGGGTAATAGTGTACCCAACCACAGGAAATAATTATAGGTCAATTAGGGGGTACACTATGTATATTTTAAATAGTGCATTAAAACAAGGAAATTCGAAGACACTTTTCTATGTTAACTAACGGCACGGTATCGGACCTTAATATTGACCTATAATTTTTAAATTAGACCACGTATTATATTACAGGGATATAGTGTACCCTACAACAGGAAATAATTATAGGTCAATTAGGGGGTACACAGCGTGACCCTAAAGTTTACTATGTATGCCTATGCGAAATAAAGTGTTCTGAGAAGCTTAAAATGAGGAAATAAGCGTTCTAAAATGCTTTAAAAATTCAAAGACATTTTTCTATGTTTACTAACGGCACGGTATCGGACCTTAATATTGACCTATAATTTTTAAATTGGACCACGTATTATATTACAGGGTAATAGTGTACCCTACCACAGGAAATAATTATAGGTCATTTAGGGGTTACACAGCGTGACCCTTAATTTTATTATGTATGCCTATGCGAAATAGAGTGTTCTGAGATGCTTAAAATGAAGAAATAAGCGTTCTAAAATGCTTTAAAAATTCAAAGACATCTTTCAATGGTTAACTAACGCAAGGCGCAATATCAAACCTTAATATTGACCCATAATATTTAAATTGTACCAGATATTATATTACAGGGTAATAGTGTACCCTACCACAGGAAATAATTATAGGTCAATTAGGGGGTACACTATGTATATTTAAAATAGTGCATTAAAACAAGTAAATACGAAGACACTTTTCTATGTTAACTAACGGCCCGGTATCGGACCTTAATATTGACCTATAAATTTTAAATTGGACCACGTATTATATTACAGGGTGATAGTGTACCCTACCACAGGAAATAATTATAGGTGAATTAGGGGGTACACTATGTATATTTTAAATAGTGCATTAAAACAAGGAAATTCAAAGACACTTTTCAATGTTAACTAACGCCACGGTATCGGATCTTAATATTGGCCTATAATATTTTAGTTGGTCCAGGTATTATATTACAGGGTATTAGTGTACACTTCTACAGGAAATAATTATAGGTCAATTAGGGGGCACACAGCGTGTACCTAAAGTTTACTATGTATGCCTATGTGAAATAAAGTGCTCTGAGAAGCTTAAAATGAAGAAATAAGACTTCTAAAATGCTTTAAAAATTCAAAGACATCTTTCAATGGTTAACTAACGCAAGGCGCGATATCAGACCTTAATATTGACCTATAATATTTTAATTGGACCAGGTGTTATATTGCAGGTTAATAGTGTACCCTACCAGAGGAAATAATTATAGGTGAATTAGGGGGTACACTATGTATATTTTAAATAGTGCATTAAAACAAGGAAATTCGAAGACACTTTTCAATGCTAACAAACGGCACGATATCTGACCTTAAAAATGACTTAATTCACTATTGATCAAAACGCGGAAATTCGCCTTCTAAAACCCTTTAAAGATAGGAAGCGCGAAGTCACTTTTCAATGTTAACGTAAAGATCGATTTCAGATCTTAATATTGACCCATAATATTTAAATTGGAAAGCATATTATATTACAGGGTAATAGTGTACACTTCTACAGGAAATGATTATAGGTCAATTAGGGGGCACACAGCGTGACTCTAAAGTTTACTATGTATGCCTATGTGAAATAAAGTGTTCTGAGAAGCTTAAAATGAAGAAATAAGACTTCTGAAATGCTTTAAAAATTCAAAGACATCTTTCAATGGTTAACTAACGCAAGGCGCGATATCAGACCTTAATATTGACCTATAATATTTTAGTTGGACCAGGTATTATATTACAGGGTAATAGTGTACCCTACCACGGGAAATAATTATATGTCAATAAGAGGGAACACAATGAGTTCCTGTATCTTACTATGTGTGCGTATCTAAAATAAGTGTTCTGAGAAGCTTAAAATGAGGAAATAAGCGTTCTAAAATGCTTTAAAAATTGAAAGACATTTTTCTATGTTAACTAACGGCACGGTATCGGACCTTAATATTGACCTATAATTTTTAAATTGGACCACGCATTATATTACAAGGTAATAGTGTTCCCTTCCTCGGGAAATAATTATAGGTCTCTTAGGGGGTACGCAGCGTGACCCTAAAGTTTACTATGTATGCCTATGCGAAATAAAGTGTTCTGAGAAGCTTAAAATGAAGAAATAAGCGTTCTAAAATGCTTTAAAAATTCAAAGACATCTTTCAATGGTTAACTAACGCAAGGCGCAATATCAAACCTTAATATTGACCCATAATATTTAAATTGTACCAGATATTATATTACAGGGTAATAGTGTACCCTACCACAGGAAATAGTTATAGGTCAATTAGGGGGTACACTATGTATATTTTAAATAGTGCATTAAAACAAGGAAATACGAAGACACTTTTCTATGTTAACTAACGGCCCGGTATCGGACCTTAATATTGACCTATAATTTTTAAATTGGACCACGTATTATATTACAGGGTTATAGTGTACCCTATTACAGGAAATAATTATAGGTCAATTAGGGGGTACACAGCGTGACCCTAAAGTTTACTATGTATGCCTATGCGAAATAAAGTGTTCTGAGAAGCTTAAAATGAGGAAATAAGCGTTCTAAAATGCTTTAAAAATTCAAAGATATTTTTCAATGTTAACTAACGGCACGGTATCGGAACTTAATATTGACCTATAATTTTTAAATTGGACCACGTATTAAATTACAGGGTAATAGTGTACCCTACCACAGGAAATAATTATAGGTGAATTAGGGGGTACACTATGTATATTTTAAATAGTGCATTAAAACAAGGAAATTCGAAGACACTTTTCAATGCTAACAAACGGCACGATATCTGACCTTAAAAATGACTTAATTCACTATTGCTCAAAACGAGGAAATTCGCCTTTTAAAACCCTTTAAAGATAGGAAGCGCGAAGTCACTTTTCAATGTAAACGTAAAGATCGATTTCAGATCTTAATATTGACCCATAATATTTAAATTGGTCCACATATTATATTACAGGGTGATAGTGTACCCTACCACAGGAAATAATTATAGGTGAATTAGGGGGTACACTATGTATATTTTAAATAGTGCATTAAAACAAGGAAATTCAAAGACACTTTTCAATGTTAACTAACGCCACGGTATCGGATCTTAATATTGGCCTATAATATTTTAGTTGGTCCAGGTATTATATTACAGGGTATTAGTGTACACTTCTACAGGAAATAATTATAGGTCATTTAGGGGGCACACAGCGTGACCCTAAAGTTTACTATGTATGCCTGTGTGAAATAAAGTGCTCTGAGAAGATTAAAATGAAGAAATAAGACTTCTAAAATGCTTTAAAAATTCAAAGACATCTTTCAATGGTTAACTAACGCAAGGCGCGATATCAGACCTTAATATTGACCTATAATATTTTAGTTGGACCAGGTATTATATTGCAGGGTAATAGTGTACCCTACCACGGGAAATAATTATATGTCAATTAGAGGGAACACAATGAGTTCCTGTATTTTACTATGTGTGCGTATCTAAAATAAGTGTCCGGAAGAGCTTAAAATGAGGAAATTCGCCTTCTAAAACCCTTTAAAGAATGGAAGCGCGAAGTCCCTCTTCACTGTTAGCCCGATTTCGGACCCTAATATTGACCTATAATATTTTAATTGGACCAGGTGTTATATTGCAGGTTAATAGTGTACCCTACCAGAGGAAATAATTATAGGTGAATTAGGGGGTACACTATGTATATTTTAAATAGTGCATTAAAACAAGGAAATTCGAAGACACTTTTCAATGCTAACAAACGGCACGATATCTGACCTTAAAAATGACTTAATTCACTATTGATCAAAACGCGGAAATTCGCCTTCTAAAATCCTTTAAAGATAGGAAGCGCGAAGTCACTTTTCAATGTTAACGTAAAGATCGATTTCAGATCTTAATATTGACCCATAATATTTAAATTGGAAAACATATTATATTACAGGGTAATAGTGTACCCTACCACAGGAAATAATTATAGGTCAATTAGGGGGTACACTATGTATATTTAAAATAGTGCATTAAAACAAGTAAATACGAAGACACTTTTCTATGTTAACTAACGGCCCGGTATCGGACCTTAATATTGACCTATAAATTTTAAATTGGACCACGTATTATATTACAGGGTGATAGTGTACCCTACCACAGGAAATAATTATAGGTGAATTAGGGGGTACACTATGTATATTTTAAATAGTGCATTAAAACAAGGAAATTCAAAGACACTTTTCAATGTTAACTAACGCCACGGTATCGGATCTTAATATTGGCCTATAATATTTTAGTTGGTCCAGGTATTATATTACAGGGTATTAGTGTACACTTCTACAGGAAATAATTATAGGTCAATTAGGGGGCACACAGCGTGTACCTAAAGTTTACTATGTATGCCTATGTGAAATAAAGTGCTCTGAGAAGCTTAAAATGAAGAAATAAGACTTCTAAAATGCTTTAAAAATTCAAAGACATCTTTCAATGGTTAACTAACGCAAGGCGCGATATCAGACCTTAATATTGACCTATAATATTTTAATTGGACCAGGTGTTATATTGCAGGTTAATAGTGTACCCTACCAGAGGAAATAATTATAGGTGAATTAGGGGGTACACTATGTATATTTTAAATAGTGCATTAAAACAAGGAAATTCGAAGACACTTTTCAATGCTAACAAACGGCACGATATCTGACCTTAAAAATGACTTAATTCACTATTGATCAAAACGCGGAAATTCGCCTTCTAAAACCCTTTAAAGATAGGAAGCGCGAAGTCACTTTTCAATGTTAACGTAAAGATCGATTTCAGATCTTAATATTGACCCATAATATTTAAATTGGAAAGCATATTATATTACAGGGTAATAGTGTACACTTCTACAGGAAATGATTATAGGTCAATTAGGGGGCACACAGCGTGACTCTAAAGTTTACTATGTATGCCTATGTGAAATAAAGTGTTCTGAGAAGCTTAAAATGAAGAAATAAGACTTCTGAAATGCTTTAAAAATTCAAAGACATCTTTCAATGGTTAACTAACGCAAGGCGCGATATCAGACCTTAATATTGACCTATAATATTTTAGTTGGACCAGGTATTATATTACAGGGTAATAGTGTACCCTACCACGGGAAATAATTATATGTCAATAAGAGGGAACACAATGAGTTCCTGTATCTTACTATGTGTGCGTATCTAAAATAAGTGTTCTGAGAAGCTTAAAATGAGGAAATAAGCGTTCTAAAATGCTTTAAAAATTGAAAGACATTTTTCTATGTTAACTAACGGCACGGTATCGGACCTTAATATTGACCTATAATTTTTAAATTGGACCACGCATTATATTACAAGGTAATAGTGTTCCCTTCCTCGGGAAATAATTATAGGTCTCTTAGGGGGTACGCAGCGTGACCCTAAAGTTTACTATGTATGCCTATGCGAAATAAAGTGTTCTGAGAAGCTTAAAATGAAGAAATAAGCGTTCTAAAATGCTTTAAAAATTCAAAGACATCTTTCAATGGTTAACTAACGCAAGGCGCAATATCAAACCTTAATATTGACCCATAATATTTAAATTGTACCAGATATTATATTACAGGGTAATAGTGTACCCTACCACAGGAAATAGTTATAGGTCAATTAGGGGGTACACTATGTATATTTTAAATAGTGCATTAAAACAAGGAAATACGAAGACACTTTTCTATGTTAACTAACGGCCCGGTATCGGACCTTAATATTGACCTATAATTTTTAAATTGGACCACGTATTATATTACAGGGTTATAGTGTACCCTATTACAGGAAATAATTATAGGTCAATTAGGGGGTACACAGCGTGACCCTAAAGTTTACTATGTATGCCTATGCGAAATAAAGTGTTCTGAGAAGCTTAAAATGAGGAAATAAGCGTTCTAAAATGCTTTAAAAATTCAAAGATATTTTTCAATGTTAACTAACGGCACGGTATCGGAACTTAATATTGACCTATAATTTTTAAATTGGACCACGTATTAAATTACAGGGTAATAGTGTACCCTACCACAGGAAATAATTATAGGTGAATTAGGGGGTACACTATGTATATTTTAAATAGTGCATTAAAACAAGGAAATTCGAAGACACTTTTCAATGCTAACAAACGGCACGATATCTGACCTTAAAAATGACTTAATTCACTATTGCTCAAAACGAGGAAATTCGCCTTTTAAAACCCTTTAAAGATAGGAAGCGCGAAGTCACTTTTCAATGTAAACGTAAAGATCGATTTCAGATCTTAATATTGACCCATAATATTTAAATTGGTCCACATATTATATTACAGGGTGATAGTGTACCCTACCACAGGAAATAATTATAGGTGAATTAGGGGGTACACTATGTATATTTTAAATAGTGCATTAAAACAAGGAAATTCAAAGACACTTTTCAATGTTAACTAACGCCACGGTATCGGATCTTAATATTGGCCTATAATATTTTAGTTGGTCCAGGTATTATATTACAGGGTATTAGTGTACACTTCTACAGGAAATAATTATAGGTCATTTAGGGGGCACACAGCGTGACCCTAAAGTTTACTATGTATGCCTGTGTGAAATAAAGTGCTCTGAGAAGATTAAAATGAAGAAATAAGACTTCTAAAATGCTTTAAAAATTCAAAGACATCTTTCAATGGTTAACTAACGCAAGGCGCGATATCAGACCTTAATATTGACCTATAATATTTTAGTTGGACCAGGTATTATATTGCAGGGTAATAGTGTACCCTACCACGGGAAATAATTATATGTCAATTAGAGGGAACACAATGAGTTCCTGTATTTTACTATGTGTGCGTATCTAAAATAAGTGTCCGGAAGAGCTTAAAATGAGGAAATTCGCCTTCTAAAACCCTTTAAAGAATGGAAGCGCGAAGTCCCTCTTCACTGTTAGCCCGATTTCGGACCCTAATATTGACCTATAATATTTTAATTGGACCAGGTGTTATATTGCAGGTTAATAGTGTACCCTACCAGAGGAAATAATTATAGGTGAATTAGGGGGTACACTATGTATATTTTAAATAGTGCATTAAAACAAGGAAATTCGAAGACACTTTTCAATGCTAACAAACGGCACGATATCTGACCTTAAAAATGACTTAATTCACTATTGATCAAAACGCGGAAATTCGCCTTCTAAAATCCTTTAAAGATAGGAAGCGCGAAGTCACTTTTCAATGTTAACGTAAAGATCGATTTCAGATCTTAATATTGACCCATAATATTTAAATTGGAAAACATATTATATTACAGGGTAATAGTGTACACTTCTACAGGAAATGATTATAGGTCAATTAGGGGGCACACAGCGTGACTCTAGAGTTTACTATGTATGCCTATGTGAAATAAAGTGTTTTGAGAAGCTTAAAATGAAGAAATAAGACTTCTGAAATGCTTTAAAAATTCAAAGACATCTTTCAATGGTTAACTAACGCAAGGCGCGATATCAGACCTTAATATTGACCTATAATATTTTAGTTGGACCAGGTATTATATTACAGGGTAATAGTGTACCCTACCACGGGAAATAATTATATGTCAATAAGAGGGAACACAATGAGTTCCTGTATTTTACTATGTGTGCGTATCTAAAATAAGTGTTCTGAGAAGCTTAAAATGAGGAAATAAGCGTTCTAAAATGCTTTAAAAATTGAAAGACATTTTTCTATGTTAACTAACGGCACGGTATCGGACCTTAATATTGACCTATAATTTTTAAATTGGACCACGCATTATATTACAGGGTAATAGTGTTCCCTACCTCGGGAAATAATTATAGGTCTCTTAGGGGGTACGCAGCGTGACCCTAAAGTTTACTATGTATGCCTATGCGAAATAAAGTGTTCTGAGAAGCTTAAAATGAAGAAATAAGCGTTCTAAAATGCTTTAAAAATTCAAAGACATCTTTCAATGGTTAACTAACGCAAGGCGCAATATCAAACCTTAATATTGACCCATAATATTTAAATTGTACCAGATATTATATTACAGGGTAATAGTGTACCCTACCACAGGAAATAATTATAGGTCAATTAGGGGGTACACTATGTATATTTTAAATAGTGCATTAAAACAAGGAAATACGAAGACACTTTTCTATGTTAACTAACGGCCCGGTATCGGACCTTAATATTGACCTATAATTTTTAAATTGGACCACGTATTATATTACAGGGTTATAGTGTACCCTATTACAGGAAATAATTATAGGTCAATTAGGGGGTACACAGCGTGACCCTAAAGTTTACTATGTATGCGTATGCGAAATAAAGTGTTCTGAGAAGCTTAAAATGAAGAAATAAGCGTTCTAAAATGCTTTAAAAATTCAAAGACATCTTTCAATGGTTAACTAACGCAAGGCGCAATATCAGACCTTAATATTGACCCATAATATTTAAATTGGACCAGGTATTATATTTCAGGGTAATAGTGTACCCTACCACAGGAAATAATTATAGGTCAATTAGGGGGTACACTACGTATATTTTAAATAGTGCATTAAAACAAGGAAATTCGAAGACACTTTTCTATGTTAACTAACGGCACGGTATCGGACCTTAATATTGACCTATAATTTTTAAAATAGACCACGTATTATATTACAGGGTTATAGTGTACCCTACAACAGGAAATAATTATAGGTCAATTAGGGGGTACACAGCGTGACCCTAAAGTTTACTATGTATGCCTATGCGAAATAAAGTGTTCTGAGAAGCTTAAAATGAGGAAATAAGCGTTCTAAAATGCTCTAAAAATTCAAAGACATTTTTCTATGTTTACTAACGGCACGTTATCGGACCTTAATATTGACCTATAATTTTTAAATTGGACCACGTATTATATTACAGGGTAATAGTGTACCCTACCACAGGAAATAATTATAGGTCATTTAGGGGTTACACAGCGTGACCCTAAATTTTATTATGTATGCCTATGCGAAATAGAGTGTTCTGAGATGATTAAAATGAAGAAATAAGCGTTCTAAAATGCTTTAAAAATTCAAAGACTCTTTTCAATGGTTAAATAACGCAGAGCACGATATCAGACCTTAATATGGACCCATAATATTTAAATTGAACCAGGTATTATATTACAGGGTAATAGTGTACCCTACCACAGGAAATAATTATAGGTCAATTAGGGGGTACACAATGTATATTTTAAATAGTGCAATAAAACAAGGAAATACGAAGACATTTTTCTATGTTAACTAACGCCACGGTATCGGACCTTAATATTGTCCTATAATTTTTAAATTGGACCACGTATTATATTACAGGGTTATAGTGTACCCTACAACAGGAAATAATTATAGGTCTGTTAGGGGGTACGCAGCGTGACCCTAAAGTTTACTATGTATGCCTATGCGAAATAAAGTGTTCTGAGAAGCTTAAAATGAAGAAATAAGCGTTCTAAAATGCTTTAAAAATTCAAAGACATCTTTCAATGGTTAACTAACGCAAGGCGCAATATCAAACCTTAATATTGACCCATAATATTTAAATTGTACCAGATATTATATTACAGGGTAATAGTGTACCCTACCACAGGAAATAATTATAGGTCAATTAGGGGGTACACTATGTATATTTTAAATAGTGCATTAAAACAAGGAAATACGAAGACACTTTTCTATGTTAACTAACGGCCCGGTATCGGACCTTAATATTGACCTATAATTTTTAAATTGGACCACGTATTATATTACAGGGTTATAGTGTACCCTATTACAGGAAATAATAATAGGTCAATTAGGGGGTACACAGCGTGACCCTAAAGTTTACTATGTATGTGTATGCGAAATAAAGTGTTCTGAGAAGCTTAAAATGAAGAAATAAGCGTTCTAAAATGCTTTAAAAATTCAAAGACATCTTTCAATGGTTAACTAACGCAAGGCGCAATATCAGACCTTAATATTGACCCATAATATTTAAATTGGATCAGGTATTATATTACAGGGTAATAGTGTACCCTACCACAGGAAATAATTATAGGTCAATTAGGGGGTACACTATGTATATTTTAAATAGTGCATTAAAACAAGGAAATTCGAAGACACTTTTCTATGTTAACTAACGGCACGGTATCGGACCTTAATATTGTCCTTTAATTTTTAAATTGGACCACGTATTATATTACAGGGTAATAGTGTACCCTACCACAGAAAATAATTATAGGTCATTTATGGGTTACACAGCGTGACCCTAAATTTTATTATGTATGCCTATGCGAAATAGAGTGTTCTGAGATGCTTAAAATGAAGAAATAAGCGTTCTAAAATGCTTTAAAAATTCTAAGACTCTTTTCAATGGTTAAATAACGCAGAGCACGATATCAGACCTTAATATGGACCCATAATTTTTAAATTGGACCACGCATTATATTACAGGGTAATAGTGTACCCTACCACAGGAAATAATTATAGGTCATTTAGGGGTTACACAGCGTGACCCTAAATTTTATTATGTATGCCTATGCGAAATAGAGTGTTCTGAGATGCTTAAAATGAAGAAATAAGCGTTCTAAAATGCTTTAAAAATTCAAAGACATCTTTCAATGGTTAACTAACGCAAGGCGCAATATCAAACCTTAATATTGACCCATAATATTTAAATTGTACCAGATATTATATTACAGGGTAATAGTGTACCCTACCACAGGAAATAATTATAGGTCAATTAGGGGGTACACTATGTATATTTAAAATAGTGCATTAAAACAAGTAAATACGAAGACACTTTTCTATGTTAACTAACGGCCCGGTATCGGACCTTAATATTGACCTATAATTTTTAAATTGGACCGCGTATTATATTGCAGGGTTATAGTGTACCCTATTACAGGAAATAATTATAGGTCAATTAGGGGGTACACAGCGTGACCCTAAAGTTTACTATGTATGCCTATGCGAAATAAAGTGTTCTGAGAAGCTTAAAATGAGGAAATAAGCGTTCTAAAATGCTTTAAAAATTCAAAGATATTTTTCAATGTTAACTAACGGCACGGTATCGGAACTTAATATTGACCTATAATTTTTAAATTGGACCACGTATTATATTACAGGGTAATAGTGTACCCTACCACAGGAAATAATTATAGGTGAATTAGGGGGTACACTATGTATATTTTAAATAGTGCATTAAAACAAGGAAATTCGAAGACACTTTTCAATGCTAACAAACGGCACGATATCTGACCTTAAAAATGACTTAATTCACTATTGCTCAAAACGAGGAAATTCGCCTTTTAAAACCCTTTAAAGATAGGAAGCGCGAAGTCACTTTTCAATGTAAACGTAAAGATCGATTTCAGATCTTAATATTGACCCATAATATTTAAATTGGTCCACATATTATATTACAGGGTGATAGTGTACCCTACCACAGGAAATAATTATAGGTGAATTAGGGGGTACACTATGTATATTTTAAATAGTGCATTAAAACAAGGAAATTCAAAGACACTTTTCAATGTTAACTAACGCCACGGTATCGGATCTTAATATTGGCCTATAATATTTTAGTAGGTCCAGGTATTATATTACAGGGTATTAGTGTACACTTCTACAGGAAATAATTATAGGTCAATTAGGGGGTACTCAGCGTGACCCTAAAGTTTACTATGTATGCCTATGCGAAATAAAGTGTTCTGAGAAGCTTAAAATGAGGAAATAAGCGTTCTAAAATGCTTTAAAAATTCAAAGACATTTTTCTATGTTTACAAACGGCACGGTATCGGACCTTAATATTGACCTATAATTTTTAAATTGGACCACGTATTATATTACAGGGTAATAGTGTACCCTACCACAGGAAATAATTATAGGTCATTTAGGGGTTACACAGCGTGACCCTAAATTTTATTATGTATGCCTATGCGAAATAGAGTGTTCTGAGATGCTTAAAATGAAGAAATAAGCGTTCTAAAATGCTTTAAAAATTCAAAGACTCTTTTCAATGGTTAAATAACGCAGAGCACGATATCAGACCTTAATATGGACCCATAATATTTAAATTGAACCAGGTATTATATTACAGGGTAATAGTGTACCCTACCACAGGAAATAATTATAGGTCAATTAGGGGGTACACAATGTATATTTTAAATAGTGCATTGAAACAAGGAAATACGAAGACATTTTTCTATGTTAACTAACGGCACGGTATCGGACCTTAATATTGACCTATAATTTTTAAATTGGACCACGTATTATATTACAGGGTTATAGTGTACCCTACTACAGGAAATAATTATAGATCAATTAGGGGGTACACAGCGTGACCCTAAAGTTTACTATGTTTGCCTATGCGAAATAAAGTGTTCTGAGAAGCTTAAAATGAAGACATAAGCGTTCTAGAATGCTTTAAAAATTCAAAGACATCTTTCAATGCTTAACTAACGCAAGGCGCAATATCAGACCTTAATATTGACCCATAATATTTAAATTGGACCAGGTATTATATTACAGGGTAATAGTGAACCCTACCCTAGGAAATAATTATAGGTCAATTAGGGGGTACACTATGTGAATTTTAAATAGTGCATTAAAACAAGGAAATACGAAGACACTTTTCTATGCTAACTAACGGCACGGTATCGGACCTTAATATTGACCTATAATTTTTAAATTGGACCACGTGCTATATAACAGGGTAATAGTGTACCCTACCACAGGAAATAATTATAGGTCAATTAGGGGGTACACAGCGTGACCCTAAAGTTTACTAAGTATGCCTATGCGAAATAGAGTGTTCTGAGAAGCTTAAAATGAAGAAATAAGCGTTCTAAAATGCTTTAAAAATTCAAAGACGTCTTTCAATGGTAAACTGACGCAAGGCACGATATCAGACCTTAATATGGAACTATAATATTTGAATTAGACCAGGTATTATATTACAGGGTACTAGTGTACCCTACCACAGGAAATAATTATAGGTCAATTAGGGGGTACACTATGTATATTTTAAATAGTGCATTAAAACAAGGAAATTCGAAGACTCCTTTCAATGTTAACTAACGGCACGCTATCGGAACTTAATATTGACCTATAATTTTTAAATTGGACCACGTATTATATTACAGGGTAATAGTGTACCCTACCACAGGAAATAATTATAGGTTATTTAGGGGGTACACAGTGTGACCCTAAATTTTTCTATGTATGCGTATGCGGAATAGAGTGTTCTGAGAAGCTTAAAATGAAGAAATAAGCGTTCTAAAATGCTTTAAAAATTCAAAGACATCTTTCAATGGTTAACTAACGCAAGGCGCAATATCAGACCTTAATATTGACCCATAATATTTAAATTGGACCTGGTATTATATTACAGGGTAATAGTGTACCCTACCAAAGGAAATAATTATAGGTCAATTAGGGGGTACACTATGTATATTTAAAATAGTGCATTAAAACAAGGAAATACGAAGAAACTTTTCTATGTTAACTAACGGCACGGTATCGGACCTTAATATTGACCTATAATTTTTAAATTGGACCACGTATTATATTACAGGGTTGTAGTGTACTCAACCGCAGGAAATAATTATAGGTCAATTAGGGGGTACACAGAGTGACCCTAAAGTTTACTATGTATGCCTATGCGAAATAAAGTGTTCTAAAAAGCTTAAAATGAGGAAATAAGCGTTCTAAAATGCTTTAAAAATTCAAAGACATTTTTCTATGTTAACTAACGACACGGTATCGGACCTTAATATTGACCTATAATTTTTAAATTGGACCACGTGTTATATTACAGGGTAATAGTGTACCCTACCACAGGAAATAATTATAGGTCAATTGGGGGGTACACAATGTATATTTTAAATAGTGCATTAAAACAAGGAAAAACGAAGACACTTTTCTATGTTAACTAACGGCACGGTATCGGACCTTAATATTGACCTATAATTTTTAAATTGGACCACGTATTATATTACAGAGTAATAGTGTACCATACAACAGGAAATAATTATAGATCAATTAGGGGGTACACAGCGTGACCCTAAAGTTTACTATGTTTGCCTATGCGAAATAAAGTGTTCTGAGAAGCTTAAAATGAAGACATAAGCGTTCTAGAATGCTTTAAAAATTCAAAGACATCTTTCAATGCTTAACTAACGCAAGGCGCAATATCAGACCTTAATATTGACCCATAATATTTAAATTGGACCAGGTATTATATTACAGGGTAATAATGAACCCTACCCTAGGAAATAATTATAGGTCAATTAGGGGGTACACTATGTGAATTTTAAATAGTGCATTAAAACAAGGAAATACGAAGACACTTTTCTATGCTAACTAACGGCACGGTATCGGACCTTAATATTGACCTATAATTTTCAAATTGGACCACGTGCTATATAACAGGGTAATAGTGTACCCTACCACAGGAAATAATTATAGGTCAATTAGGGGGTACACAGCGTGACCCTAAAGTTTACTATGTATGCCTATGCGAAATAGAGTGTTCTGAGAAGCTTAAAATGAAGAAATAAGCGTTCTAAAATGCTTTAAAAATTCAAAGACGTCTTTCAATGGTAAACTAACGCAAGGCACGATATCAGACCTTAATATGGAACTATAATATTTGAATTAGACCAGGTATTATATTACAGGGTACTAGTGTACCCTACCACAGGAAATAATTATAGGTCAATTAGGGGGTACACTATGTATATTTTAAATAGTGCATTAAAACAAGGAAATTCGAAGACTCCTTTCTATGTTAACTAACGGCACGGTATCGGACCTTAATATTGACCTATAATTTTTAAATTGGGCCGCGTATTATATTACAGGGTGATAGTGTGCCCTACCACAGAAAATAATTATAGGTCAATTAGGGGGTACACAGCGTGACCCTAAAGTTTACTATGTTTGCCTATGCGAAATAAAGTGTTCTGAAAATGTTTAAAATGAAGAAATAAGCGTTCTAAAATGCTTTAAAAATTCAAAGACATTTTTCAATGTTAACTAACGGCACGCTATCCGAACTTAATATTGACCTATAATTTTTAAATTGGACCACGTATTATATTACAGGGTAATAGTGTACCCTACCACAGGAAATAATTATAGGTTATTTAGGGGGTACACAGTGTGACCCTAAATTTTTCTATGTATGCGTATGCGGAATAGAGTGTTCTGAGAAGCTTAAAATGAAGAAATAAGCGTTCTAAAATGCTTTAAAAATTCAAAGACATCTTTCAATGGTTAACTAACGCAAGGCGCAATATCAGACCTTAATATTGACCCATAATATTTAAATTGGACCTGGTATTATATTACAGGGTAATAGTGTACCCTACCAAAGGAAATAATTATAGGTCAATTAGGGGGTACACTATGTATATTTAAAATAGTGCATTAAAACAAGGAAATACGAAGAAACTTTTCTATGTTAACTAACGGCACGGTATCGGACCTTAATATTGACCTATAATTTTTAAATTGGACCACGTATTATATTACAGGGTTGTAGTGTACTCAACCGCAGGAAATAATTATAGGTCAATTAGGGGGTACACAGAGTGACCCTAAAGTTTACTATGTATGCCTATGCGAAATAAAGTGTTCTAAAAAGCTTAAAATGAGGAAATAAGCGTTCTAAAATGCTTTAAAAATTCAAAGACATTTTTCTATGTTAACTAACGACACGGTATCGGACCTTAATATTGACCTATAATTTTTAAATTGGACCACGTGTTATATTACAGGGTAATAGTGTACCCTACCGCAGGAAATAATTATAGGTCATTTAGGGGGTACACAGCGTGACCCTAAAGTTTACTATGTATGCCTATGCGAAGTAGAGTGTTCTGAAAATCTTAAAATGAAGAAATAAGCGTTCTAAAATACTTTAAAAATTCAAAGACTTCTTTCAATGGTTAAATAACGCAGAGCACGATATCAGACCTTAATATGGACCCCTAATATTTAAATTGAACCAGGTATTATATTACAGGGTAATAGTGTACTCTACCACAGGAAATAATTATAGGTCAATTGGGGGGTACACAATGTATATTTTAAATAGTGCATTAAAACAAGGAAAAACGAAGACACTTTTCTATGTTAACTAACGGCACGGTATCGGACCTTAATATTGACCTATAATTTTTAAATTGGACCACGTATTATATTACAGGGTAATAGTGTACCCTACCACGGGAAATAATTATATGTCAATTAGAGGGAACACAATGAGTTCCTGTATTTTACTATGTGTGCGTATCTAAAATAAGTGTTCGGAAGAGCTTAAAATGAGGAAATTCGCCTTCTAAAACCCTTTAAAGATAGGAAGCGCGAAGTCCCCCTTCACTGTTAGCCCGATTTCGGACCTTAATATTGACCTATAATATTTTAATTGGACCAGGTATTATATTGCAGGGTAATAGTGTACCCTACCACAGGAAATAATTATAGGTGAATTAGGGGGTACACTATGTATATTTTAAAAAGTGCATTAAAACAAGGAAATTCGAAGACACTTTTTAATGCTAACAAACGGCACGATATCTGACCTTAAAAATGACTTAATTCACTATTGCTCAAAACGAGGAAATTCGCCTTTTAAAACCCTTTAAAGATAGGAAGCGCGAAGTCACTTTTCAATGTTAACGTAAAGATCGATTTCAGATCTTAATATTGACCCATAATATTTAAATTGGTCCACATATTATATTACAGGGTGATAGTGTACCCTACCACAGGAAATAATTATAGGTGAATTAGGGGGTACACTATGTATATTTTAAATAGTGCATTAAAACAAGGAAATTCAAAGACACTTTTCAATGTTAACTAACGCCAAGGTATCGGATCTTAATATTGGCCTATAATATTTTAGTTGGTCCAGGTATTATATTACAGGGTAATAGTGTACACTTCTACAGGAAATAATTATAGGTCAAATAGGGGGCACACAGCGTGACCCTTAAGTTTACTATGTATGCCTATGCGAAATAAAGTGTTCTGAGAAGCTTAAAATGAGGAAATAAGCGTTCTAAAATGCTTTAAAAATTCAAAGACATTTTTCTATGTTTACAAACGGCACGGTATCGGACCTTAATATTGACCTATAATTTTTAAATTGGACCACGTATTATATTACAGGGTAATAGTGTACCCTACCACAGGAAATAATTATAGGTCATTTAGGGGTTACACAGCGTGACCCTAAATTTTATTATGTATGCCTATGCGAAATAGAGTGTTCTGAGATGCTTAAAATGAAGAAATAAGCGTTCTAAAATGCTTTAAAAATTCAAAGACTCTTTTCAATGGTTAAATAACGCAGAGCACGATATCAGACCTTAATATGGACCCATAATATTTAAATTGAACCAGGTATTATATTACAGGGTAATAGTGTACCCTACCACAGGAAATAATTATAGGTCAATTAGGGGGTACACAATGTATATTTTAAATAGTGCATTGAAACAAGGAAATACGAAGACATTTTTCTATGTTAACTAACGGCACGGTATCGGACCTTAATATTGACCTATAATTTTTAAATTGGACCACGTATTATATTACAGGGTTATAGTGTACCCTACAACAGGAAATAATTATAGATCAATTAGGGGGTACACAGCGTGACCCTAAAGTTTACTATGTTTGCCTATGCGAAATAAAGTGTTCTGAGAAGCTTAAAATGAAGACATAAGCGTTCTAGAATGCTTTAAAAATTCAAAGACATCTTTCAATGCTTAACTAACGCAAGGCGCAATATCAGACCTTAATATTGACCCATAATATTTAAATTGGACCAGGTATTATATTACAGGGTAATAGTGAACCCTACCCTAGGAAATAATTATAGGTCAATTAGGGGGTACACTATGTGAATTTTAAATAGTGCATTAAAACAAGGAAATACGAAGACACTTTTCTATGCTAACTAACGGCACGGTATCGGACCTTAATATTGACCTATAATTTTTAAATTGGGCCGCGTATTATATTACAGGGTGATAGTGTGCCCTACCACAGAAAATAATTATAGGTCAATTAGGGGGTACACAGCGTGACCCTAAAGTTTACTATGTTTGCCTATGCGAAATAAAGTGTTCTGAAAATGTTTAAAATGAAGAAATAAGCGTTCTAAAATGCTTTAAAAATTCAAAGACATTTTTCAATGTTAACTAACGGCACGCTATCGGAACTTAATATTGACCTATAATTTTTAAATTGGACCACGTATTATATTACAGGGTAATAGTGTACCCTACCACAGGAAATAATTATAGGTTATTTAGGGGGTACACAGTGTGACCCTAAATTTTTCTATGTATGCGTATGCGGAATAGAGTGTTCTGAGAAGCTTAAAATGAAGAAATAAGCGTTCTAAAATGCTTTAAAAATTCAAAGACATCTTTCAATGGTTAACTAACGCAAGGCGCAATATCAGACCTTAATATTGACCCATAATATTTAAATTGGACCTGGTATTATATTACAGGGTAATAGTGTACCCTACCAAAGGAAATAATTATAGGTCAATTAGGGGGTACACTATGTATATTTAAAATAGTGCATTAAAACAAGGAAATACGAAGAAACTTTTCTATGTTAACTAACGGCACGGTATCGGACCTTAATATTGACCTATAATTTTTAAATTGGACCACGTATTATATTACAGGGTTGTAGTGTACTCAACCGCAGGAAATAATTATAGGTCAATTAGGGGGTACACAGAGTGACCCTAAAGTTTACTATGCATGCCTATGCGAAATAAAGTGTTCTAAAAAGCTTAAAATGAGGAAATAAGCGTTCTAAAATGCTTTAAAAATTCAAAGACATTTTTCTATGTTAACTAACGACACGGTATCGGACCTTAATATTGACCTATAATTTTTAAATTGGACCACGTATTATATTACAGGGTAATAGTGTACCCTACCACGGGAAATAATTATATGTCAATTAGAGGGAACACAATGAGTTCCTGTATTTTACTATGTGTGCGTATCTAAAATAAGTGTTCGGAAGAGCTTAAAATGAGGAAATTCGCCTTCTAAAACCCTTTAAAGATAGGAAGCGCGAAGTCCCCCTTCACTGTTAGCCCGATTTCGGACCTTAATATTGACCTATAATATTTTAATTGGACCAGGTATTATATTGCAGGGTAATAGTGTACCCTACCACAGGAAATAATTATAGGTGAATTAGGGGGTACACTATGTATATTTTAAAAAGTGCATTAAAACAAGGAAATTCGAAGACACTTTTTAATGCTAACAAACGGCACGATATCTGACCTTAAAAATGACTTAATTCACTATTGCTCAAAACGAGGAAATTCGCCTTTTAAAACCCTTTAAAGATAGGAAGCGCGAAGTCACTTTTCAATGTTAACGTAAAGATCGATTTCAGATCTTAATATTGACCCATAATATTTAAATTGGTCCACATATTATATTACAGGGTGATAGTGTACCCTACCACAGGAAATAATTATAGGTGAATTAGGGGGTACACTATGTATATTTTAAATAGTGCATTAAAACAAGGAAATTCAAAGACACTTTTCAATGTTAACTAACGCCAAGGTATCGGATCTTAATATTGGCCTATAATATTTTAGTTGGTCCAGGTATTATATTACAGGGTAATAGTGTACACTTCTACAGGAAATAATTATAGGTCAAATAGGGGGCACACAGCGTGACCCTAAAGTTTACTATGTATGCCTATGCGAAATAAAGTGTTCTGAGAAGCTTAAAATGAGGAAATAAGTGTTCTAAAATGCTTTAAAAATTCAAAGACATTTTTCTATGTTTACAAACGGCACGGTATCGGACCTTAATATTGACCTATAATTTTTAAATTGGACCACGTATTATATTACAGGGTAATAGTGTACCCTACCACAGGAAATAATTATAGGTCATTTAGGGGTTACACAGCGTGACCCTAAATTTTATTATGTATGCCTATGCGAAATAGAGTGTTCTGAGATGCTTAAAATGAAGAAATAAGCGTTCTAAAATGCTTTAAAAATTCAAAGACTCTTTTCAATGGTTAAATAACGCAGAGCACGATATCAGACCTTAATATGGACCCATAATATTTAAATTGAACCAGGTATTATATTACAGGGTAATAGTGTACCCTACCACAGGAAATAATTATAGGTCAATTAGGGGGTACACAATGTATATTTTAAATAGTGCATTGAAACAAGGAAATACGAAGACATTTTTCTATGTTAACTAACGGCACGGTATCGGACCTTAATATTGACCTATAATTTTTAAATTGGACCACGTATTATATTACAGGGTTATAGTGTACCCTACAACAGGAAATAATTATAGATCAATTAGGGGGTACACAGCGTGACCCTAAAGTTTACTATGTTTGCCTATGCGAAATAAAGTGTTCTGAGAAGCTTAAAATGAAGACATAAGCGTTCTAGAATGCTTTAAAAATTCAAAGACATCTTTCAATGCTTAACTAACGCAAGGCGCAATATCAGACCTTAATATTGACCCATAATATTTAAATTGGACCAGGTATTATATTACAGGGTAATAGTGAACCCTACCCTAGGAAATAATTATAGGTCAATTAGGGGGTACACTATGTGAATTTTAAATAGTGCATTAAAACAAGGAAATACGAAGACACTTTTCTATGCTAACTAACGGCACGGTATCGGACCTTAATATTGACCTATAATTTTTAAATTGGACCACGTGCTATATAACAGGGTAATAGTGTACCCTACCACAGGAAATAATTATAGGTCAATTAGGGGGTACACAGCGTGACCCTAAAGTTTACTATGTATGCCTATGCGAAATAGAGTGTTCTGAGAAGCTTAAAATGAAGAAATAAGCGTTCTAAAATGCTTTAAAAATTCAAAGACGTCTTTCAATGGTAAACTAACGCAAGGCACGATATCAGACCTTAATATGGAACTATAATATTTGAATTAGACCAGGTATTATATTACAGGGTACTAGTGTACCCTACCACAGGAAATAATTATAGGTCAATTAGGGGGTACACTATGTATATTTTAAATAGTGCATTAAAACAAGGAAATTCGAAGACTCCTTTCTATGTTAACTAACGGCACGGTATCGGACCTTAATATTGACCTATAATTTTTAAATTGGGCCGCGTATTATATTACAGGGTGATAGTGTGCCCTACCACAGAAAATAATTATAGGTCAATTAGGGGGTACACAGCGTGACCCTAAAGTTTACTATGTTTGCCTATGCGAAATAAAGTGTTCTGAAAATGTTTAAAATGAAGAAATAAGCGTTCTAAAATGCTTTAAAAATTCAAAGACATTTTTCAATGTTAACTAACGGCACGCTATCGGAACTTAATATTGACCTATAATTTTTAAATTGGACCACGTATTATATTACAGGGTAATAGTGTACCCTACCACAGGAAATAATTATAGGTTATTTAGGGGGTACACAGTGTGACCCTAAATTTTTCTATGTATGCGTATGCGGAATAGAGTGTTCTGAGAAGCTTAAAATGAAGAAATAAGCGTTCTAAAATGCTTTAAAAATTCAAAGACATCTTTCAATGGTTAACTAACGCAAGGCGCAATATCAGACCTTAATATTGACCCATAATATTTAAATTGGACCTGGTATTATCTTACAGGGTAATAGTGTTCCCTACCAAAGGAAATAATTATAGGTCAATTAGGGGGTACACTATGTATATTTAAAATAGTGCATTAAAACAAGGAAATACGAAGAAACTTTTCTATGTTAACTAACGGCACGGTATCGGACCTTAATATTGACCTATAATTTTTAAATTGGACCACGTATTATATTACAGGGTTGTAGTGTACTCAACCGCAGGAAATAATTATAGGTCAATTAGGGGGTACACAGAGTGACCCTAAAGTTTACTATGTATGCCTATGCGAAATAAAGTGTTCTAAAAAGCTTAAAATGAGGAAATAAGCGTTCTAAAATGCTTTAAAAATTCAAAGACATTTTTCTATGTTAACTAACGACACGGTATCGGACCTTAATATTGACCTATAATTTTTAAATTGGACCACGTGTTATATTACAGGGTAATAGTGTACCCTACCGCAGGAAATAATTATAGGTCATTTAGGGGGTACACAGCGTGACCCTAAAGTTTACTATGTATGCCTATGCGAAGTAGAGTGTTCTGAAAATCTTAAAATGAAGAAATAAGCGTTCTAAAATACTTTAAAAATTCAAAGACTTCTTTCAATGGTTAAATAACGCAGAGCACGATATCAGACCTTAATATGGACCCCTAATATTTAAATTGAACCAGGTATTATATTACAGGGTAATAGTGTACCCTACCACAGGAAATAATTATAGGTCAATTGGGGGGTACACAATGTATATTTTAAATAGTGCATTAAAACAAGGAAAAACGAAGACACTTTTCTATGTTAACTAACGGCACGGTATCGGACCTTAATATTGACCTATAATTTTTAAATTGGACCACGTATTATATTACAGGGTAATAGTGTACCCTACCACGGGAAATAATTATATGTCAATTAGAGGGAACACAATGAGTTCCTGTATTTTACTATGTGTGCGTATCTAAAATAAGTGTTC
This sequence comes from Parasteatoda tepidariorum, assembly GCF_982258835.1. Lineage (NCBI taxonomy): Eukaryota > Metazoa > Arthropoda > Arachnida > Araneae > Theridiidae > Parasteatoda > Parasteatoda tepidariorum. Next base: position 121,866,359 of record NC_141756.1, on the reverse strand, counting down.
GGAAGAGCTTAAAATGAGGAAATTCGCCTTCTAAAACCCTTTAAAGATAGGAAGCGCGAAGTCCCCCTTCACTGTTAGCCCGATTTCGGACCTTAATATTGACCTATAATATTTTAATTGGACCAGGTATTATATTGCAGGGTAATAGTGTACCCTACCACAGGAAATAATTATAGGTGAATTAGGGGGTACACTATGTATATTTTAAAAAGTGCATTAAAACAAGGAAATTCGAAGACACTTTTCAATGCTAACAAACGGCACGATATCTGACCTTAAAAATGACTTAATTCACTATTGCTCAAAACGAGGAAATTCGCCTTTTAAAACCCTTTAAAGATAGGAAGCGCGAAGTCACTTTTCAATGTTAACGTAAAGATCGATTTCAGATCTTAATATTGACCCATAATATTTAAATTGGTCCACATATTATATTACAGGGTGATAGTGTACCCTACCACAGGAAATAATTATAGGTGAATTAGGGGGTACACTATGTATATTTTAAATAGTGCATTAAAACAAGTAAATTCAAAGACACTTTTCAATGTTAACTAACGCCACGGTATCGGATCTTAATATTGGCCTATAATATTTTAGTTGGTCCAGGTATTATATTACAGGGTAATAGTGTACACTTCTACAGGAAATACTTATAGGTCAATTAGGGGGCACACAGCGTGACCCTAAAGTTTACTATGTATGCCTATGTGAAATAAAGTGCTCTGAGAAGCTTAAAATGAAGAAATAAGACTTCTAAAATGCTTTAAAAATTCAAAGACATCTTTCAATGGTTAACTAACGCAAGGCGCGATATCAGACCTTAATATTGACCTATAATATTTTAGTTGGACCAGGTATTATATTGCAGGGTAATAGTGTACCCTACCACGGGAAATAATTATATGTGAATTAGATGGAACACAATGAGTTCCTGTATTTTACTATGTGTGCGTATCTAAAATAAGTGTCCGGAAGAGCTTAAAATGAGGAAATTCGCCTTCTAAAACCCTTTAAAGAATGGAAGCGCGAAGTCCCTCTTCACTGTTAGCCCGATTTCGGACCTTAATATTGACCTATAATATTTTAATTGGACCAGGTGTTATATTGCAGGTTAATAGTGTACCCTACCAGAGGAAATAATTATAGGTGAATTAGGGGGTACTCTATGTATATTTTAAATAGTGCATTAAAACAAGGAAATTCGAAGACACTTTTCAATGCTAACAAACGGCACGATATCTGACCTTAAAAATGACTTAATTCACTATTGATCAAAACGCGGAAATTCGCCTTCTAAAACCCTTTAAACATAGGAAGCGCGAAGTCACTTTTCAATGTTAACGTAAAGATCGATTTCAGATCTTAATATTGACCCATAATATTTAAATTGGACCAGGTATCATATTGCAGGGTAATAGTGTACCCTACCACAGGAAATAATTATATGTCAATAAGAGGGAACACAATGAGTTCCTGTATTTTACTATGTGTGCGTATCTAAAATAAGTGTTCTGAGAAGCTTAAAATGAGGAAATAAGCGTTCTAAAATGCTTTAAAAATTCAAAGACATTTTTCTATGTTAACTAACGGCACGGTATCGGACCTTAATATTGACCTTTAATTTTTAAATTGGACCACGCATTATATTACAGGGTAATAGTGTTCCCTACCTCGGAAAATAATTATAGGTCTCTTAGGGGGTACGCAGCGTGACCCTAAAGTTTACTATGTATGCCTATGCGAAATAAAGTGTTCTGAGAAGCTTAAAATGAAGAAATAAGCGTTCTAAAATGCTTTAAAAATTCAAAGACATCTTTCAATGGTTAACTAACGCAAGGCGCAATATCAAACCTTAATATTGACCCATAATATTTAAATTGTACCAGATATTATATTACAGGGTAATAGTGTACCCTACCACAGGAAATAATTATAGGTCAATTAGGGGGTACACTATGTATATTTTAAATAGTGCATTAAAACAAGGAAATACGAAGACACTTTTCTATGTTAACTAACGGCCCGGTATCGGACCTTAATATTGACCTATAATTTTTAAATTGGACCACGTATTATATTACAGGGTTATAGTGTACCCTATAACAGGAAATAATTATAGGTCAATTAGGGGGTACACAGCGTGACCCTAAAGTTTACTATGGATGCCTATGCGAAATAAAGTGTTCTGAGAAGCTTAAAATGAGGAAATAAGCGTTCTAAAATGCTTTAAAAATTCAAAGATATTTTTCAATGTTAACTAACGGCACGGTATCGGAACTTAATATTGACCTATAATTTTTAAATTGGACCACGTATTATATTACAGGGTAATAGTGTACCCTACCACAGGAAATAATTATAGGTCATTTAGGGGGTACACAGTGTGAACCTAAATTTTACTATGTATGCGTATGCGAAATAGAGTGTTCTGAGAAGCTTAAAATGAAGAAATAAGCGTTCTAAAATGCTTTAAAAATTCAAAGACTCTTTTCAATGGTTAAATAACGCAGAGCACGATATCAGACCTTAATATGGACCCATAATATTTAAATTGAACCAGGTATTATATTACAGGGTAATAGTGTACCCTACCACAGGAAATAATTATAGGTCAATTAGGGGGTACACAATGTATATTTTAAATAGTGCATTAAAACAAGGAAATACGAAGACATTTTTCTATGTTAATTAACGGCACGGTATCGGACCTTAATATTGACCTATAATTTTTAAATTGGACCACGTATTATATTACAGGGTTATAGTGTACCCTACAACAGGAAATAATTATAGATTAATTAGGGGGTACACAGCGTGACCCTAAAGTTTACTATGTTTGCCTATGCGAAATAAAGTGTTCTGAGAAGCTTAAAATGAAGAAATAAGCGTTCTAAAATGCTTTAAAAATTCAAAGACATCTTTCAATGGTTAACTAACGCAAGGCGCAATATCAGACCTTAATATTGACCCATAATATTTAAATTGGACCAGGTATTATATTACAGGGTAATAGTGTACCCTACCACAGGAAATAATTATAGGTCAATTAGGGGGTACACTATGTATATTTTAAATAGTGCATTAAAACAAGGAAATTCGAAGACACTTTTCTATGTTAACTAACGGCACGGTATCGGACCTTAATATTGACCTATAATTTTTAAATTAGACCACGTATTATATTACAGGGTTATAGTGTACCCTACAACAGGAAATAATTATAGGTCAATTAGGGGGTACACAGCGTGACCCTAAAGTTTACTATGTATGCCTATGCGAAATAAAGTGTTCTGAGAAGCTTAAAATGAGGAAATAAGCGTTCTAAAATGCTTTAAAAATTCAAAAACATTTTTCTATGTTTACTAACGGCACGGTATCGGACCTTAATATTGACCTATAATTTTTAAATTGGACCACGTATTATATTACAGGGTAATAGTGTACCCTACCACAGGAAATAATTGTAGGTCATTTAGGGGGTACACAGCGTGACCCTAAATTTTATTATGTATGCCTATGCGAAATAGAGTGTTCTGAGATGCTTAAAATGAAGAAATAAGCGTTCTAAAATGCTTTAAAAATTCAAAGACTCTTTTCAATGGTTAAATAACGCAGAGCACGATATCAGACCTTAATATGGACCCATAATATTTAAATTGAACCAGGTATTATATTACAGGGTAATAGTGTACCCTACCCTAGGAAATAATTATAGGTCAATTATGGGGTACACTATGTGTATTTTAAATAGTGCATTAAAACAAGGAAATACGAAGACTCCTTTCTATGTTAACTAACGGCACGGTATCGGACCTTAATATTGACCTATAATTTTTAAATTGGACCACGTACTATATAACAGGGTAATAGTGTACCCTACCACAGGAAATAATTATAGGTCAATTAGGGGGTACACAGCGTGACCCTAAAGTTTACTATGTATGCCTATGCGAAATAGAGTGTTCTGAGAAGCTTAAAATGAAGAAATAAGCGTTCTAAAATGCTTTAAAAATTCAAAGACATCTTTCAATGGTAAACTAACGCACGGCGCGATATCAGACCTTAATATGGAACCATAATATTTAAATTAGACCAGGTATTATATTACAGGGTACTAGTGTATCCTACCACAGGAAATAATTATAGGTCAATTAGGGGGTACACTATGTATATTTTAAATAGTGCATTAAAACAAGGAAATTCGAAGACTCCTTTCTATGTTAACTAACGGCACGGTATCGGACCTTAATATTGACCTATAATTTTTAAATTGGGCCGCGTATTATATTACAGGGTGATAGTGTACCCTACCACAGAAAATAATTATAGGTCAATTAGGGCGTACACAGCGTGACCATAAAGTTTACTATGTTTGCCTATGCGAAATAAAGTGTTCTGAAAAGGTTTAAAATGAAGAAATAAGCGTTCTAAAATGCTTTAAAAATTCAAAGACATTTTTCAATGTTAACTAACGGCACGGTATCGGAACTTAATATTGACCTATAATTTTTAAATTGGACCACGTATTATATTACAGGGTAATAGTGTACCCTACCACAGGAAATAATTATAGGTCAATTAGGGGGTACACTATGTATATTTTAAATAGTGCATTAAAACAAGGAAATACAAAGACACTTTTCTATGTTAACTAACGGCACGGTATCGGACCTTAATATTGACCTATAATTTTTAAATTGGACCACGTATTATATTACAGGGTTGTAGTGTACTCAACCGCAGGAAATAATTATAGGTCAATTAGGGGGTACACAGAGTGACCCTAAAGTTTACTATGTATGCCTATGCGAAATAAAGTGTTCTGAGAAGCTTAAAATGAGGAAATAAGCGTTCTAAAATGCTTTAAAAATTCAAAGACATTTTTCTATGTTAACTAACGACACGGTATCGGACCTTAATATTGACCTATAATTTTTAAATTGGACCACGTATTATATTACAGGGTAATAGTGTACCCTACCGCAAGAAATAATTATAGGTCATTTAGTGGGTACACAGCGTGACCCTAAAGTTTACTATGTATGCCTATGCGAAGTAGAGTGTTCTGAGAATCTTAAAATGAAGAAATAAGCGTTCTAAAATGCTTTAAAAATTCAAAGACTTCTTTCAATGGTTAAATAACGCAGAGCACGATATCAGACCTTAATATGGACCCATAATATTTAAATTGAACCAGGTATTATATTACAGGGTAATAGTGTACCCTACCACAGGAAATAATTATAGGTCAATTAGGGGGTACACAATGTATATTTTAAATAGTGCATTAAAACAAGGAAATACGAAGACATTTTTCTATGTTAACTAACGGCACGGTATCGGACCTTAATATTGACCTATAATTTTTAAATTGGACCACGTATTATATTACAGGTATATAGTGTACCCTACAACAGGAAATAATTATAGATCAATTAGGGGGTACACAGCGTGACCCTAAAGTTTACTATGTTTGCCTATGCGAAATAAAGTGTTCTGAGAAGCTTAAAATGAAGAAATAGGCGTTCTAAAATGCTTTAAAAATTCAAAGACATCTTTCAATGGTTAACTAACGCAAGGCGCAATATCAGACCTTAATATTGACCCATAATATTTAAATTGGACCAGGTATTATTATATTACAGGGTAATAGTGAACCCTACCCTAGGAAATAATTATAGGTCAATTAGGGGGTACACTATGTGTATTTTAAATAGTGCATTAAAACAAGGAAATACGAAGACACTTTTCTATGCTAACTAACGGCACGGTATCGGACCTTAATATTGACCTATAATTTTTAAATTGGACCACGTACTATATAACAGGGTAATAGTGTACCCTACCACAGGAAATAATTATAGGTCAATTAGGGGGTACACAGCGTGACCCTAAAGTTTACTATGTATGCCTATGCGAAATAGAGTGTTCTGAGAAGCTTAAAATGAAGAAATAAGCGTTCTAAAATGCTTTAAAAATTCAAAGACATCTTTCAATGGTAAACTAACGCACGGCGCGATATCAGACCTTAATATGGAACCATAATATTTAAATTAGACCAGGTATTATATTACAGGGTACTAGTGTATCCTACCACAGGAAATAATTATAGGTCAATTAGGGGGTACACTATGTATATTTTAAATAGTGCATTAAAACAAGGAAATTCGAAGACTCCTTTCTATGTTAACTAACGGCACGGTATCGGACCTTAATATTGACCTATAATTTTTAAATTGGGCCGCGTATTATATTACAGGGTGATAGTGTACCCTACCACAGAAAATAATTATAGGTCAATTAGGGGGTACACAGCGTGACCATAAAGTTTACTATGTTTGCCTATGCGAAAAAAAGTGTTCTGAAAAGGTTTAAAATGAAGAAATAAGCGTTCTAAAATGCTTTAAAAATTCAAAGACATTTTTCAATGTTAACTAACGGCACGGTATCGGAACTTAATATTGACCTATAATTTTTAAATTGGACCACGTATTATATTACAGGGTAATAGTGTACCCTACCACAAGAAATAATTATAGGTCAATTAGGGGGTACACTATGTATATTTTAAATAGTGCATTAAAACAAGGAAATACAAAGACACTTTTCTATGTTAACTAACGGCACGGTATCGGACCTTAATATTGACCTATAATTTTTAAATTGGACCACGTATTATATTACAGGGTTGTAGTGTACTTAACCGCAGGAAATAATTATAGGTCAATTAGGGGGTACACAGAGTGACCCTAAAGTTTACTATGTATGCCTATGCGAAATAAAGTGTTCTGAGAAGCTTAAAATGAGGAAATAAGCGTTCTAAAATGCTTTAAAAATTCAAAGACATTTTTCTATGTTAACTAACGACACGGTATCGGACCTTAATATTGACCTATAATTTTTAAATTGGACCACGTATTATATTACAGGGTAATAGTGTACCCTACCGCAAGAAATAATTATAGGTCATTTAGTGGGTACACAGCGTGACCCTAAAGTTTACTATGTATGCCTATGCGAAGTAGAGTGTTCTGAGAATCTTAAAATGAAGAAATAAGCGTTCTAAAATGCTTTAAAAATTCAAAGACTTCTTTCAATGGTTAAATAACGCAGAGCACGATATCAGACCTTAATATGGACCCCTAATATTTAAATTGAACCAGGTATTATATTACAGGGTAATAGTGTACCCTACCACAGGAAATAATTATAGGTCAATTAGGGGGTACACAATGTATATTTTAAATAGTGCATTAAAACAAGGAAATACGAAGACACTTTTCTATGTTAACTAACGGCACGGTATCGGACCTAAATATTGACCTATAATTTTTAAATTGGACCACGTATTATATTACAGAGTTATAGTATACCCTACCATAGGAAATAATTATAGGTCAATTTGGGGGTACACAGAGTGACCCTAAAGTTTACTATGTATGCCTATGCGAAATAAAGTGTTCCGAGAAGCTTAAAATGAGGAAATAAGCGTTCTAAAATGCTTTAAAAATTCAAAGACGTTTTTCTATGTTAACTAACGGCACGGTATCGGACCTTAATATTGACCTATAATTTTTAAATTGGACCACGTATTATATTACAGGGTAATAGTGTTCTCTACCACGGGAAATAATTATAGGTCTCTTAGGGTGTACACAGCGTGACCCTAAAGTTTACTATGTATGCCTATGCGAAATAAAGTGTTCTGAGAAGCTTAAAATGAAGAAATAAGCGTTCTAAAATGCTTTAAAAATTCAAAGACATCTTTCAATGGTTAACTAACGCAAGGCGCAATATCAGACCTTAATATTGACCTATAATATTTAAATTGGACCAGTTATTATATTACAGGGTGATAGTGCACCCTGCCACAGAAAATAATTATAGGTCAATTAGGGGGTACACAGCGTGACCCTAAAGTTTACTATGTATGCGCATGCGAAATAAAGTGTTCTGAGAAGCTTAAAATGAAGAAATAAGCGTTCTAAAATGCTTTAAAAATTCAAAGACATCTTTCAATGGTTAACTAATGCAAGGCGCAATATCAAAATTTAATATTGACCCATAATATTTAAATTGGACAAGGTATTATATTACAGGGTAATAGTGAACCCTACCCTAGGAAATAATTATAGGTCAATTAGGGGGTACACTATGTGTATTTTAAATAGTGCATTAAAACAAGGAAATACGAAGACACTTTTCTATGCTAACTAACGGCACGGTATCGGACCTTAATATTGACCTATAATTTTTAAATTGGGCCACGTATTATATTACAGGATGATAGTGTACCCTACCACAGAAAATAATTATAGGTCAATTAGGGGGTACACAGCGTGACCCTAAAGTTTACTATGTAGGCCTATGCGAAATAAAGTGTTCTGAGAAGCTTAAAATGAAGAAATAAGACTTCTAAAATGCTTTAAAAATTCAAAGACATCTTTCAATGGTTAACTAACGCAAGGCGCGATATCAGAACTTAATATTGACCTATAATATTTTAGTTGAACCAGGTATTATATTACAGGGTAATAGTGTACCCTACCACGGGAAATAATTATATGTCAATTAGAGGGAACACAATGAGTTCCTGTATTTTACTATGTGCGCGTATCTAAAATAAGTGTTCGGAAGAGCTTAAAATGAGGAAATTCGCCTTCTAAAACCCTTTAAAGATAGGAACCTCGAAGTCCCTCTTCACTGTTAGCCCGATTTCGGACCTTAATATTGACCTATAATATTTTAATTGGACCAGGTATTATATTGCAGGGTAATAGTGTACCCTAAAACAGGAAATAATTATAGGTGAATTAGGGGGTACACTATGTATATTTTAAATAGTGCATTAAAACAAGGAAATTCGAAGACACTTTTCTATGTTAACTAACGGCACGGTATCGGACCTTAATATTGACCTATAATTTTTAAATTAGACCACGTATTATATTACAGGGTTATAGTGTACCCTACAACAGGAAATAATTATAGGTCAATTAGGGGGTACACAGCGTGACCCTAAAGTTTACTATGTATGCCTATGCGAAATAAAGTGTTCTGAGAAGCTTAAAATGAGGAAATAAGCGTTCTAAAATGCTTTAAAAATTCAAAGACATTTTTCTATGTTTACTAACGGCACGGTATCGGACCTTAATATTGACCTATAATTTTTAAATTGGACCACGTATTATATTACAGGGTAATAGTGTACCCTACCACAGGAAATAATTATAGGTCATTTAGGGGGTACACAGCGTGACCCTAAATTTTATTATGTATGCCTATGCGAAATAGAGTGTTCTGAGATGCTTAAAATGAAGAAATAAGCGTTCTAAAATGCTTTAAAAATTCAAAGACTCTTTTCAATGGTTAAATAACGCAGAGCACGATATCAGACCTTAATATGGACCCATAATATTTAAATTGAACCAGGTATTATATTACAGGGTAATAGTGTACCCTACCACAGGAAATAATTATAGGTCAATTAGGGGGTACACAATGTATATTTTAAATAGTGCATTAAAACAAGGAAATACGAAGACATTTTTCTATGTTAACTAACGGCACGGTATCGGACCTTAATATTGACCTATAATTTTTAAATTGGACCACGTATTATATTACAGGGTTATAGTGTACCCTACAACAGGAAATAATTATAGATCAATTAGGGGGTACACAGCGTGACCCTAAAGTTTACTATGTATGCCTATGCGAAATAGAGTGTTCTGAGAAGCTTAAAATGAAGAAATAAGCGTTCTAAAATGCTTTAAAAATTCAAAGACATCTTTCAATGGTAAACTAACGCACGGCGCGATATCAGACCTTAATATGGAACCATAATATTTAAATTAGACCAGGTATTATATTACAGGGTACTAGTGTATCCTACCACAGGAAATAATTATAGGTCAATTAGGGGGTACACTATGTATATTTTAAATAGTGCATTAAAACAAGGAAATTCGAAGACTCCTTTCTATGTTAACTAACGGCACGGTATCGGACCTTAATATTGACCTATAATTTTTAAATTGGGCCGCGTATTATATTACAGGGTGATAGTGTACCCTACCACAGAAAATAATTATAGGTCAATTAGGGGGTACACAGCGTGACCATAAAGTTTACTATGTTTGCCTATGCGAAATAAAGTGTTCTGAAAAGGTTTAAAATGAAGAAATAAGCGTTCTAAAATGCTTTAAAAATTCAAAGACATTTTTCAATGTTAACTAACGGCACGGTATCGGAACTTAATATTGACCTATAATTTTTAAATTGGACCACGTATTATATTACAGGGTAATAGTGTACCCTACCACAGGAAATAATTATACGTCAATTAGGGGGTACACTATGTATATTTTAAATAGTGCATTAAAACAAGGAAATACAAAGACACTTTTCTATGTTAACTAACGGCACGGTATCGGACCTTAATATTGACCTATAATTTTTAAATTGGACCACGTATTATATTACAGGGTTGTAGTGTACTCAACCGCAGGAAATAATTATAGGTCAATTAGGGGGTACACAGAGTGACCCTAAAGTTTACTATGTATGCCTATGCGAAATAAAGTGTTCTGAGAAGCTTAAAATGAGGAAATAAGCGTTCTAAAATGCTTTAAAAATTCAAAGACATTTTTCTATGTTAACTAACGACACGGTATCGGACCTTAATATTGACCTATAATTTTTAAATTAGACCACGTATTATATTACAGGGTAATAGTGTACCCTACCGCAAGAAATAATTATAGGTCATTTAGTGGGTACACAGCGTGACCCTAAAGTTTACTATGTATGCCTATGCGAAGTAGAGTGTTCTGAGAATCTTAAAATGAAGAAATAAGCGTTCTAAAATGCTTTAAAAAATTCAAAGACTTCTTTCAATGGTTAAATAACGCAGAGCACGATATCAGACCTTAATATGGACCCCTAATATTTAAATTGAACCAGGTATTATATTACAGGGTAATAGTGTACCCTACCACAGGAAATAATTATAGGTCAATTAGGGGGTACACAATGTATATTTTAAACAGTGCATTAAAACAAGGAAATACGAAGACACTTTTCTATGTTAACTAACGGCACGGTATCGGACCTTAATACTGACCTATAATTTTTAAATTGGACCACGTATTATATTACAGGGTTATAGTATACCCTACCAAAGGAAATAATTATAGGTCAATTTGGGGGTACACAGAGTGACCCTAAAGTTTACTATGTATGCCTATGCGAAATAAAGTGTTCCGAGAAGCTTAAAATGAGGAAATAAGCGTTCTAAAATGCTTTAAAAATTCAAAGACATTTTTCTATGTTAACTAACGACACGGTATCGGACCTTAATATTGACCTATAATTTTTAAATTGGACCACGTATTATATTACAGGGTAATAGTGTACCCTACCGCAAGAAATAATTATAGGTCATTTAGTGGGTACACAGCGTGACCCTAAAGTTTACTATGTATGCCTATGCGAAGTAGAGTGTTCTGAGAATCTTAAAATGAAGAAATAAGCGTTCTAAAATGCTTTAAAAAATTCAAAGACTTCTTTCAATGGTTAAATAACGCAGAGCACGATATCAGACCTTAATATGGACCCCTAATATTTAAATTGAACCAGGTATTATATTACAGGGTAATAGTGTACCCTACCACAGGAAATAATTATAGGTCAATTAGGGGGTACACAATGTATATTTTAAACAGTGCATTAAAACAAGGAAATACGAAGACACTTTTCTATGTTAACTAACGGCACGGTATCGGACCTTAATACTGACCTATAATTTTTAAATTGGACCACGTATTATATTACAGGGTTATAGTATACCCTACCAAAGGAAATAATTATAGGTCAATTTGGGGGTACACAGAGTGACCCTAAAGTTTACTATGTATGCCTATGCGAAATAAAGTGTTCCGAGAAGCTTAAAATGAGGAAATAAGCGTTCTAAAATGCTTTAAAAATTCAAAGACATTTTTCTATGTTAACTAACGGCACGGTATCGGACCTTAATATTGACCTATAATTTTTAAATTGGACCACGTATTATATTACAGGGTAATAGTGTTCTCTACCACGGGAAATAATTATAGGTCTCTTAGGGGGTACACAGCGTGACCCTAAAGTTTACTATGTATGCCTATGCGAAATAAAGTGTTCTGAGAAGCTTAAAATGAAGAAATAAGCGTTCTAAAATGCTTTAAAAATTCAAAGACATCTTTCAATGGTTAACTAACGCAAGGCGCAATATCAGACCTTAATATTGACCTATAATATTTAAATTGGACCAGTTATTATATTACAGGGTGATAGTGTACCCTGCCACAGAAAATAATTATAGGTCAATTAGGGGGTACACAGCGTGACCCTAAAGTTTACTATGTATGCGCATGCGAAATAAAGTGTTCTGAGAAGCTTAAAATGAAGAAATAAGCGTTCTAAAATGCTTTAAAAATTCAAAGACATCTTTCAATGGTTAACTAATGCAAGGCGCAATATCAGACTTTAATATTGACCCATAATATTTAAATTGGACAAGGTATTATATTACAGGGTAATAGTGAACCCTACCCTAGGAAATAATTATAGGTCAATTAGGGGGTACACTATGTGTATTTTAAATAGTGCATTAAAACAAGGAAATACGAAGACACTTTTCTATGCTAACTAACGGCACGGTATCGGACCTTAATATTGACCTATAATTTTTAAATTGGGCCACGTATTATATTACAGGATGATAGTGTACCCTACCACAGAAAATAATTATAGGTCAATTAGGGGGTACACAGCGTGACCCTAAAGTTTACTATGTAGGCCTATGCGAAATAAAGTGTTCTGAGAAGCTTAAAATGAAGAAATAAGACTTCTAAAATGCTTTAAAAATTCAAAGACATCTTTCAATGGTTAACTAACGCAAGGCGCGATATCAGAACTTAATATTGACCTATAATATTTTAGTTGAACCAGGTATTATATTACAGGGTAATAGTGTACCCTACCACGGGAAATAATTATATGTCAATTAGAGGGAACACAATGAGTTCCTGTATTTTACTATGTGTGCGTATCTAAAATAAGTGTTCGGAAGAGCTTAAAATGAGGAAATTCGCCTTCTAAAACCCTTTAAAGATAGGAAGCTCGAAGTCCCTCTTCACTGTTAGCCCGATTTCGGACCTTAATATTGACCTATAATATTTTAATTGGACCAGGTATTATATTGCAGGGTAATAGTGTACCCTAAAACAGGAAATAATTATAGGTGAATTAGGGGGTACACTATGTATATATTGCAAATAGTGCATTAAAACAAGGAAATTCGAAGACACTTTTCAATGTTAACTAACGCCACGGTATCGGATCTTAATATTGGCCTATAATATTTTAGTTGGTCCAGGTATTATATTACAGGGTAATAGTGTACACTTCTACAGAAAATAATTATAGGTCAATTATGGGACACACAGCGTGACCCTAAAGTTTACTATGTATGCCTATGTGAAATAAAGTGTTCTGAGAAGCTTAAAATGAAGAAATAAGACTTCTAAAATGCTTTAAAAATTCAAAGACATCTTTTAATGGTTAACTAACGCAAGGCGCGATATCAGATCTTAATATTGACCTATAATATTTTAGTTGGACCAGGTATTATATTGCAGGGTAATAGTGTACCCTTCCACGGGAAATAATTATATGTCAATTAGAGGGAACACAATGAGTTCTTTTATTTTACTATGTGTGCGTATCTAAAATAAGTGTTCGGAAGAGCTTAAAATGAGGGAATTCGCCTTCTAAAACCCATTAAAGATTGGAAGCGCGAAGTCCCTCTTCACTGTTAGCCCGATTTCGGACCTTAATATTGACCTATAATATTTTAATTGGACCAGGTATTATATTGCAGGGTAATAGTGTACCCTACCACAGGAAATAATTATAGGTGAATTAGGGGGTACACTATGTATATTTTAAATAGTGCATTAAGACAAGGAAATTCGAAGACACTTTTCAATGCTAACAAACGGCACGATATCTGACCTTAAAAATGACTTAATTCACTATTGCTCAAAACGAGGAAATTCGCCTTCTAAAACCCTTTAAAGATAGGAAGCGCGAAGTCACTTTTCAATGTTAACGTAAAGATCGATTTCAGATCTTAATATTGACCCATAATATTTAAATTGGTCCACATATTATATTACAGGGTGATAGTGTACCCTACCACAGGAAATAATTATAGGTGAATTACGGGGTACACTATGTATATTTTAAATAGTGCATTAAAACAAGGAAATTCAAAGACACTTTTCAATGTTAACTAACGCCACGGTATCGGATCTTAATATTGGCCAATAATATTTTAGTTGGTCCAGGTATTATATTACAGGGTAATAGTGTACACTTCTACAGGAAATAATTATAGGTCAATTAGGGGGCACACAGCGTGACCCTAAAGTTTACTATGTATGCCTATGTGAAATAAAGTGCTCTGAGAAGCTTAAAATGAAGAAATAAGACTTCTAAAATGCTTTAAAAATTCAAAGACATCTCTCAATGGTTAACTAACGCAAGGCGCGATATCAGACCTTAATATTGACCTATAATATTTTAGTTGGACCAGGTATTATATTACAGGGTAATAGTTTACCCTACCACGGGAATTAATTATATGTCAATTAGAGGGAACACAATGAGTTCCTGTATTTTACTATGTGTGCGTATGTAAAATAAGTGTTCGGAAGAGCTTAAAATGAGGAAATTCACCTTCTAAAACCCTTTAAAGATAGGAAGCGCGAAGTCCCTCTTCACTGTGAGCCCGATTTCGGACCTTAATATTGACCTATAATATTTTAATTGGACCAGTTATTATATTGCAGGGTAATAGTGTACCCTACCACAGGAAATAATTATAGGTGAATTAGGGGGTACACTATGTATATATTAAATAGTGCATTAAAACAAGGAAATTCAAAGACACTTTTCAATGCTAACAAACGGCACGATATCTGACCTTAAAAATGACTTAATTCACTATTGCTCAAAACGAGGAAATTCGCCTTCTAAAACCCTTTAAAGATAGGAAGCGCGAAGTCACTTTTCAATGTTAACGTAAAGATCGATTTCAGATCTTAATATTGACCCATAATATTTAAATTGGAAAACATATTATATTACAGGGTAATAGTGTACACTTCTACAGGAAATGATTATAGGTCAATTAGGGGGCACACAGCGTGACTCTAAAGTTTACTATGTATGCCTATGTGAAATAAAGTGTTCTGAGAAGCTTAAAATGAAGAAATAAGACTTCTGAAATGCTTTAAAAATTCAAAGACATCTTTCAATGGTTAACTAACGCAAGGCGCGATATCAGACCTTAATATTGACCTATAATATTTTAGTTGGACCAGGTATTATATTACAGGGTAATAGTGTACCCTACCACGGGAAATAATTATATATCAATAAGAGGGAACACAATGAGTTCCTGTATCTTACTATGTGTGCGTATCTAAAATAAGTGTTCTGAGAAGCTTAAAATGAGGAAATAAGCGTTCTAAAATGCTTTAAAAATTCAAAGACATTTTTCTATGTTAACTAACGGCACGGTATCGGACCTTAATATTGACCTATAATTTTTAAATTGGACCACGCATTATATTACAGGGTAATAGTGTTCCCTACCTCGGGAAATAATTATAGGTCTCTTAGGGGGTACGCAGCGTGACCCTAAAGTTTACTATGTATGCCTATGCGAAATAAAGTGTTCTGAGAAGCTTAAAATGAAGAAATAAGCGTTCTAAAATGCTTTAAAAATTCAAAGACATCTTTCAATGGTTAACTAACGCAAGGCGCAATATCAAACCTTAATATTGACCCATAATATTAAAATTGTACCTGATATTATATTACAGGGTAATAGTGTACCCTACCACAGGAAATAATTATAGGTCAATTAGGGGGTACACTATGTATATTTTAAATAGTGCATTAAAACAAGGAAATACGAAGACACTTTTCTATGTTAACTAACGGCCCGGTATCGGACCTTAATATTGACCTATAATTTTTAAATTGGACCTCTTATTATATTACAGGGTTATAGTGTACCCTATTACAGGAAATAATTATAGGTCAATTAGGGGGTACACAGCGTGACCCTAAAGTTTACTATGTATGCCTATGCGAAATAAAGTGTTCTGAGAAGCTTAAAATGAGGAAATAAGCGTTCTAAAATGCTTTAAAAATTCAAAGATATTTTTCAATGTTAACTAACGGCACGGTATCGGACCTTAATATAGACCTATAATTTTTAAATTGGACCACGCATTATATTACAGGGTAATAGTGTTCCCTACCTCGGGAAATAATTATAGGTCTCTTAGGGGGTACGCAGCGTGACCCTAAAGTTTACTATGTATGCCTATGCGAAATAAAGTGTTCTGAGAAGCTTAAAATGAAGAAATAAGCGTTCTAAAATGCTTTAAAAATTCAAAGACGTCTTTCAATGGTTAACTAACGCAAGGCGCAATATCAGACCTTAATATTGACCCATAATATTTAAATTGGACCAGGTATTATATTACAGGGTAATAGTGTACCCTACCAATGGAAATAATTATGGGTCAATTAGGGGGTACACTATGTATATTTTAAATAGTGCATTAAAACAAGGAAATACGAAGACACTTTTCTATGTTAACTAACGGCACGGTATCGGACCTTAATATTGACCTATAATTTTCAAATTGTACCACGCATTATATTACAGGGTAATAGTGTACCCTACCTCTGGAAATAATTATAGGTCAATTAGGGGGTACGCAGCGTGACCCTAAAGTTTACTATGTATGCGTATGCGAAATAAAGTGTTCTCAGTAGCTTAAAATGAAGAAATAAGCGTTCTAAAATGCTTTAAAAATTCAAAGACATATTTCAATGGTTAACTAACGCAAGGCGCAATATCAGACCTTAATATTGACCCATAATATTTAAATTGGACCAGGTATTATATTACAGGGTAATAGTGTACCCAACCACAGGAAATAATTATAGGTCAATTAGGGGGTACACTATGTATATTTTAAATAGTGCATTAAAACAAGGAAATTCGAAGACACTTTTCTATGTTAACTAACGGCACGGTATCGGACCTTAATATTGACCTATAATTTTCAAATTGTACCACGCATTATATTACAGGGTAATAGTGTACCCTACTTCTGGAAATAATTATAGGTCAATTAGGGGGTACACAGCGTGACCCTAAAGTTTACTATGTATGCGTATGCGAAATAAAGTGTTCTCAGAAGCTTAAAATAAAGAAATAAGCGTTCTAAAATGCTTTAAAAATTCAAAGACATCTTTCAATGGTTAACTAACGCAAGGCGCAATATCAGACCTTAATATTGACCCATAATATTTAAATTGGACCAGGTATTATATTACAGGGTAATAGTGTACCCAACCACAGGAAATAATTATAGGTCAATTAGGGGGTACACTATGTATATTTTAAATAGTGCATTAAAACAAGGAAATTCGAAGACACTTCTCTATGTTAACTAACGGCACGGTATCGGACCTTAATATTGACCTATAATTTTTAAATTAGACCACGTATTATATTACAGGGATATAGTGTACCCTACAACAGGAAATAATTATAGGTCAATTAGGGGGTACACAGCGTGTCCCTAAAGTTTACTATGTATGCCTATGCGAAATAAAGTGTTCTGAGAAGCTTAAAATGAGGAAATAAGCGTTCTAAAATGCTTTAAAAATTCAAAGACATTTTTCTATGTTTACTAACGGCACGGTATCGGACCTTAATATTGACCTATAATTTTTAAAATGGACCACGTATTATATTACAGGGTAATAGTGTACCCTACCACAGGAAATAATTATAGGTCATTTAGGGGTTACACAGCGTGACCCTAAATTTTATTATGAATGCGTATGCGAAATAGAGTGTTCTGAGATGCTTAAAATGAAGAAATAAACGTTCTAAAATGCTTTAAAAATTCAAAGACATCTTTCAATGGTTAACTAACGCAAGACGCAATATCAAACCTTAATATTGACCCATAATATTTAAATTGTACCAGATATTATATTACAGGGTAATAGTGTACCCTACCACAGGAAATAATTATAGGTCAATTAGGGGGTACACTATGTATATTTAAAATAGTGCATTAAAACAAGGAAATACGAAGACACTTTTCTATGTTAACTAACGGCCCGGTATCGGACCTTAATATTGACCTATAATTTTTAAATTGGACCACGTATTATATTACAGGGTTATAGTGTACCCTATTACAGGAAATAATTATAGGTCAATTAGGGGGTACACAGCGTGACCCTAAAGTTTACTATGTATGCCTATGCGAAATAAAGTGTTCTGAGAAGCTTAAAATGAGGAAATAAGCGTTCTAAAATGCTTTAAAAATTCAAAGATATTTTTCAATGTTAACTAACGGCACGGTATCGGAACTTAATATTGACCTATAATTTTTAAATTGGACCACGTATTATATTACAGGGTAATAGTGTACCCTACCACAAGAAATAATTATAGGTGAATTAGGGGGTACACTATGTATATTTTAAATAGTGCATTAATACAAGGAAATTCGAAGACACTTTTCAATGCTAACAAACGGCACGATATCTGACCTTAAAAATGACTTAATTCACTATTGCTCAAAACGAGGAAATTCGCCTTTTAAAACCCTTTAAAGATAGGAAGCGCGAAGTCACTTTTCAATGTTAACGTAAAGATCGATTTCAGATCTTAATATTGACCCATAATATTTAAATTGGTCCACATATTATATTACAGGGTGATAGTGTACCCTACCACAGGAAATAATTATAGGTGAATTAGGGGGTACACTATGTATATTTTAAATAGTGCATTAAAACAAGGAAATTCAAAGACACTTTTCAATGTTAACTAACGCCACGGTATCGGATCTTAATATTGGACTATAATATTTTAGTTGGTCCAGGTATTATATTACAGGGTATTAGTGTACACTTCTACAGGAAATAATTATAGGTCAATTAGGGGGCACACAGCGTGACCCTAAAGTTTACTATGTATGCCTATGTGAAATAAAGTGCTCTGAGAAGCTTTAAATGAAGAAATAAGACTTCTAAAATGCTTTAAAAATTCAAAGACATCTTTCAATGGTTAACTAACGCAAGGCGCGATATCAGACCTTAATATTGACCTATAATATTTTAGTTGGACCAGGTATTATATTGCAGGGTAATAGTGTACCCTACCACGGGAAATAATTATATGTCAATTAGAGGGAACACAATGAGTTCCTGTATTTTACTATGTGTGCGTATCTAAAATGAGTGTCCGGAAGAGCTTAAAATGAGGAAATTCGCCTTCTAAAACCCTTTAAAGAATGGAAGCGCGAAGTCCCTCTTCACTGTTAGCCCGATTTCGGACCCTAATATTGACCTATAATATTTTAATTGGACCAGGTGTTATATTGCAGGTTAATAGTTTACCCTACCAGAGGAAATAATTATAGGTGAATTAGGGGGTACACTATGTATATTTTAAATAGTGCATTAAAACAAGGAAATTCGAAGACACTTTTCAATGCTAACAAACGGCACGATATCTGACCTTAAAAATGACTTAATTCACTATTGATCAAAACGCGGAAATTCGCCTTCTAAAACCCTTTAAAGATAGGAAGCGCGAAGTCACTTTTCAATGTTAACGTAAAGATCGATTTCAGATCTTAATATTGACCCATAATATTTAAATTGGAAAACATATTATATTACAGGGTAATAGTGTACACTTCTACAGGAAATGATTATAGGTCAATTAGGGGGCACACAGCGTGACTCTAAAGTTTACTATGTATGCCTATGTGAAATAAAGTGTTCTGAGAAGCTTAAAATGAAGAAATAAGACTTCTGAAATGCTTTAAAAATTCAAAGACATCTTTCAATGGTTAACTAACGCAAGGCGTGATATCAGACCTTAATATTGACCTATAATATTTTAGTTGGACCAGGTATTATATTACAGGGTAATAGTGTACCCTACCACGGGAAATAATTATATGTCAATAAGAGGGAACACAATGAGTTCCTGTATTTTACTATGTGTGCGTATCTAAAATAAGTGTTCTGAGAAGCTTAAAATGAGGAAATAAGCGTTCTAAAATGCTTTAAAAATTGAAAGACATTTTTCTATGTTAACTAACGGCACGGTATCGGACCTTAATATTGACCTATAATTTTTAAATTGGACCACGCATTATATTACAGGGTAATAGTGTTCCCTACCTCGGGAAATAATTATAGGTCTCTTAGGGGGTACGCAGCGTGACCCTAAAGTTTATTATGTATGCCTATGCGAAATAAAGTGTTCTGAGAAGCTTAAAATGAAGAAATAAGCGTTCTAAAATGCTTTAAAAATTCAAAGACATCTTTCAATGGTTAACTAACGCAAGGCGCAATATAAACCTTAATATTGACCCATAATATTTAAATTGTACCAGATATTATATTACAGGGTAATAGTGTACCCTACCACAGGAAATAATTATAGGTCAATTAGGGGGTACACTATGTATATTTTAAATAGTGCATTAAAACAAGGAAATACGAAGACACTTTTCTATGTTAACTAACGACCCGGTATCGGACCTTAATATTGACCTATAATTTTTAAATTGGACCACGTATTATATTACAGGGTTATAGTGTACCCTATTACAGGAAATAATTATAGATCAATTAGGGGGTACACAGCGTGACCCTAAAGTTTACTATGTATGCGTATGCGAAATAAAGTGTTCTGAGAAGCTTAAAATGAAGAAATAAGCGTTCTAAAATGCTTTAAAAATTCAAAGACATCTTTCAATGGTTAACTAACGCAAGGCGCAATATCAGACCTTAATATTGACCCATAATATTTAAATTGGACCAGGTATTATATTACAGGGTAATAGTGTACCCTACCACAGGAAATAATTATAGGTCAATTAGGGGGTACACTATGTATATTTTAAATAGTGCATTAAAACAAGGAAATTCGAAGACACTTTTCTATGTTAACTAACGGCACGGTATCGGACCTTAATATTGACCTATAATTTTTAAATTAGACCACGTATTATATTACAGGGTTATAGTGTACCCTACAACAGGAAATAATTATAGATCAATTAGGGGGTACACAGCGAGACCCTAAAGTTTACTATGTATGCCTAGGCGAAATAAAGTGTTCTGAGAAGCTTAAATTGAGGAAATAAGCGTTCTAAAATGCTTTAAAAATTCAAAGACATTTTTCTATGTTTACTAACGGCACGGTATCGGACCTTAATATTGACCTATAATTTTTAAATTGGACCACGTATTATAATACAGGGTAATAGTGTACCCTACCACAGGAAAAAATTATAGGTCATTTAGGGGTTACACAGCGTGACCCTAAATTTTATTATGTATGCCTATGCGAAATAGAGTGTTCTGAGATGCTTAAAATGAAGAAATAAGCGTTCTAAAATGCTTTAAAAATTCAAAGACTCTTTTCAATGGTTAAATAACGCAGAGCACGATATCAGACCTTAATATGGACCCATAATAATTAAATTGAACCAGGTATTATATTACAGGGTAATAGTGTACCCTACCACAGGAAATAATTATAGGTCAATTAGGGGGTACACAATGTATATTTTAAATAGTGCATTAAAACAAGGAAATACGAAGACAATTTTCTACGTTAACTAACGGCACGGTATCGGACCTTAATATTGTCCTATAATTTTTAAATTGGACCACGTATTATATTACAGGGTTATAGTGTACCCTACAACAGGAAATAATTATAGGTCTCTTAGGGGGTACGCAGCGTGACCCTAAAGTTTACTATGTATGCCTATGCGAAATAAAGTGTTCTGAGAAGCTTAAAAGGAAGAAATAAGCGTTCTAAAATGCTTTAAAAATTCAAAGACATCTTTCAATGGTTAACTAACGCAAGGCGCAATATCAAACCTTAATATTGACCCATAATATTTAAATTGTACCAGATATTATATTACAGGGTAATAGTGTACCCTACCATAGGAAATAATTATAGGTCAATTAGGGGGTACACTATGTATATTTTAAATAGTGCATTAAAACAAGGATATACGAAGACACTTTTCTATGTTAACTAACGGCCCGGTATCGGACCTTAATATTGACCTATAATTTTTAAATTGGACCACGTATTATATTACAGGGTTATAGTGTACCCTATTACAGGAAATAATTATAGGTCAATTAGGGGGTACACAGCGTGACCCTAAAGTTTACTATGTATGCGTATGCGAAATAAAGTGTTCTGAGAAGCTTAAAATGAAGAAATAAGCGTTCTAAAATGCTTTAAAAATTCAAAGACATCTTTCAATGGTTAACTAACGCAAGGCGCAATATCAGACCTTAATATTGACCCATAATATTTAAATTGGACCAGGTATTATATTACAGGGTAATAGCGTACCCTACCACAGGAAATAATTATAGGTCAATTAGGGGGTACACTATGTATATTTTAAATAGTGCATTAAAACAAGGAAATTCGAAGACACTTTTCTATGTTAACTAACGGCACGGTATCGGACCTTAATATTGACCTATAATTTTTAAATTAGACCACGTATTATATTACAGGGTTATAGTGTACCCTACAACAGGAAATAATTATAGGTCAATTAGGGGGTACACAGCGTGACCCTAAAGTTTACTATGTATGCCTATGCGAAATAAAGTGTTCTGAGAAGCTTAAAATGAGGAAATAAGCGTTCTAAAATGCTTTAAAAATTCAAAGACATTTTTCTATGTTTACTAACGGCACGGTATCGGACCTTAATATTGACCTATAATTTTTAAATTGGACCACGTATTATATTACAGGGTAATAGTGTACCCTACCACAGGAAATAATTATAGGTCATTTAGGGGTTACACAGCGTGACCCTAAATTTTATCATGTATGCCTATGCGAAATAGAGTGTTCTGAGATGCTTAAAATGAAGAAATAAGCGTTCTAAAATGCTTTAAAAATTCAAAGACTCTTTTCAATGGCTAAATAACGCAGAGCACGATATCAGACCTTAATATGGACCCATAATATTTAAATTGAACCAGGTATTATATTACAGGGTAATAGTGTACCCTACCACAGGAAATAATTATAGGTCAATTAGGGGGTACACAATGTATATTTTAAATAGTGCATTAAAACAAGGAAATACGAAGACATTTTTTTATGTTAACTAACGGCACGGTATCGGACCTTAATATTGTCCTATAATTTTTAAATTGGACCACGTATTATATTACAGGGTTATAGTGTACCCTACAACAGGAAATAATTATAGATCAATTAGGGGGTACACAGCGTGACCCTAAAGTTTACTATGTTTGCCTATGCGAAATAAAGTGTTCTGAGAAGCTTAAAATGAAGAAATAAGCGTTCTAAAATGCTTTAAAAATTCAAAGACATCTTTCAATGGTTAACTAACGCAAGGCGCAATATCAGACCTTAATATTGACCCATAATATTTAAATTGGACCAGGTATTATATTACAGGGTAATAGTGAACCCTACCCTAGGAAATAATTATAGGTCAATTAGGGGGTACACTATGTATATTTTAAATAGTGCATTAAAACAAGGAAATTCGAAGACTCCTTTCTATGTTAACTAACGGCACGGTATCGGACCTTAATATTGACCTATAATTTTTAAATTGGGCCGCGTATTATATTACAGGGTGATAGTGTGCCCTACCACAGAAAATAATTATAGGTCTATTAGGGGGTACACAGCGTGACCCTAAAGTTTACTATGTATGCCTATGCGAAATAAAGTGTTCTGAGAAGCTTAAAATGAGGAAATAAGCGTTCTAAAATGCTTTAAAAATTCAAAGACATTTTTCTATGTTTACTAACGGCACGGTATCGGACCTTAATATTGACCTATAATTTTTAAATTGGACCACGTATTATATTACTGGGTTATAGTGTACCCTACAACAGGAAATAATTATAGATCAATTAGGGGGTACACAGCGTGACCCTAAAGTTTACTATGTTTGCCTATGCGAAATAAAGTGTTCTGAGAAGCTTAAAATGAAGAAATAAGCGTTCTAAAATGCTTTAAAAATTCAAAGACATCTTTCAATGGTTAACTAACGCAAGGCGCAATATCAGACCTTAATATTGACCTATAATATTTTAGTTGGACCAGGTATTATATTACAGGGTAATAGTGTACCCTACCACGGGAAATAATTATATGTCAATTAGAGGGAACACAATGAGTTCCTTTATTTTACTATGTGTGCGTATCTAAAATAAGTGTTCGGAAGAGCTTAAAATGAGGAAATTCGCCTTCTAAAACCCTTTAAAGATTGGAAGCGCGAAGTCCCTCTTCACTGTTAACCCGATTTCGGACCTTACTATTGACCTATAATATTTTAATTGGATCAGATATTATATTACAGGGTAATAGTGTACCCTACCACAGGAAATAATTATAGGTCAATTAGGGGGTACACTATGTATATTTTAAATAGTGCATTAAAACAAGGAAATTCGAAGACTCTTTTCAATGCTAACAAACGGCACGATATCTGACCTTAAAAATGACTTGATTCACTATTGCTCAAAACGAGGAAATTCGCCTTCTAAAACCCTTTAAAGATAGGAAGCGCGAAGTCACTTTTCAATGTTAACGTAAAGATCGATTTCAGATCTTAATATTGACCCATAATATTTAAATCGGTCCACATATTATATTACAGGGTGATAGTGTACCCTACCACAGGAAATAATTATAGGTGAATTAGGGGGTACACTATGTATATTTTAAATAGTGCATTAAAACAAGGAAATTCAAAGACACTTTTCAATGTTAACTAACGCCACGGTATCGGATCTTAATATTGGCCTATAATATTTTAGTTGGTCCAGGTATTATATTACAGGGTAATAGTGTACACTTCTACAGGAAATAATTATAGGTCAATTAGGGGGCACACAGCGTGACCCTAAAGTTTACTATGTATGCCTATGTGAAATAAAGTGTTCTGAGAAGCTTAAAATGAAGAAATAAGACTTCTAAAATGCTTTAAAAATTCAAATACATCTTTCAATGGTTAACTAACCCAAGGCGCGATATCAGACCTTAATATTGACCTATAATATTTTAGTTGGACCAGGTATTATATTACAGGGTAATAGTGTACCCTACCACGGGAAATAATTATATGTCAATTAGAGGGAACACAATGAGTTCTTTTATTTTACTATGTGTGCGTATCTAAAATAAGTGTTCGGAAGAGCTTAAAATGAGGAAATTCGCCTTCTAAAACCCTTTAAAGATTGGAAGCGCGAAGTCCCTCTTCACTGTTAGCCCGATTTCGGACCTTAATATTGACCTATAATATTTTAATTGGACCAGGTATTATATTGCAGGGTAATAGTGTACCCTACCACAGGAAATAATTATAGGTGAATTAGGGGGAACACTATGTATATTTTAAATAGTGCATTAAAACAAGGAAATTCGAAGACGCTTTTCAATGCTAACAAACGGCACGATATCTGACCTTAAAAATGACTTAATTCACTATTGCTCGAAACGAGGAAATTCGCCTTCTAAAACCCTTTAAAGATAGGAAGCGCGAAGTCACTTTTCAATGTTAACGTTAAAATCGATTTCAGATCTTAATATTGACCCATAATATTTAAATTGGTCCACATATTATATTACAGGGTGATAGTGTACCCTACCACAGGAAATAATTATAGGTGAATTAGGGGGTACACTATGTCTATTTTAAATAGTGCATTAAAACAAGGAAATTCAAAGACACTTTTCAATGTTAACTAACGCCACGGTATCGGATCTTAATATTGGCCTATAATATTTTAGTTGGTCCAGGTATTATATTGCAGGGGAATAGTGTACACTTCTACAGGAAATAATTATAGGTCAATTAGGGGGCACACAGCGTGACCCTAAAGTTAACTATGTATGCCTATGTGAAATAAAGTGCTCTGAGAAGCTTAAAATGAAGAAATAAGACTTCTAAAATGCTTTAAAAATTCAAAGACATCTTTCAATGGTTAACTAACGCAAGGCGCGATATCAGACCTTAATATTGACCTATAATATTTTAGTTGGACCAGGTATTATATTACAGGGTAATAGTGTACCCTACCACGGGAATTAATTATAGGCGAATTAGGGGGTACACTATGTATATTTTAAATAGTGCATTAAAACAAGGAAATTCGAAGACACTTTTCAATGCTAACAAACGGCACGATATCTGACCTTAAAAAAGACTTAATTCACTATTGCTCAAAACGAGGAAATTCGCCTTCTAAAACCCTTTAAAGATAGGAAGCGCGAACTCACTTTTCAATGTTAACGTAAAGATCGATTTCAGATCTTAATATTGACCCATAATATTTAAATTGGACCACATATTATATTACAGGGTGATAGTGTACCCTACCACAGGAAATAATTATAGGTGAATTAGGGGGTACACTATGTATATTTTAAATAGTGCATTAAAACAAGGAAATTCAAAGACACTTTTCAATGTTAACTAACGCCAAGGTATCGGATCTTAATATTGGCCTATAATATTTTAGTTGGTCCAGGTATTATATTACAGGGTAATAGTGTACACTTCTACAGGAAATAATTATAGGTCAATTAGGGGGCACACAGCGTGACCCTAAAGTTTTCTATGTATGCCTATGTGAAATAAAGTGTTCTGAGAAGCTTAAAATGAAGAAATAAGACTTCTAAAATGCTTTAAAAATTCAAATACATCTTTCAATGGTTAACTAACCCAAGGCGCGATATCAGACCTTAATATTGACCTATAATATTTTAGTTGGACCAGGTATTATATTACAGGGTAATAGTGTACCCTACCACGGGAAATAATTATATGTCAATTAGAGGGAACACAATGAGTTCTTTTATTTTACTATGTGTGCGTATCTAAAATAAGTGTTCGGAAGAGCTTAAAATGAGGAAATTCGCCTTCTAAAACCCTTTAAAGATTGGAAGCGCGAAGTCCCTCTTCACTGTTAGCCCGATTTCGGACCTTAATATTGACCTATAATATTTTAATTGGACCAGGTATTATATTGCAGGGTAATAGTGTACCCTACCACAGGAAATAATTATAGGTGAATTAGGGGGAACACTATGTATATTTTAAATAGTGCATTAAAACAAGGAAATTCGAAGACGCTTTTCAATGCTAACAAACGGCACGATATCTGACCTTAAAAAAGACTTAATTCACTATTGCTCAAAACGAGGAAATTCGCCTTTTAAAACCCTTTAAAGATAGGAAGCGCGAAGTCACTTTTCAATGTTAACGTAAAGATCGATTTCAGATCTTAATATTGACCCATAATATTTAAATTGGTCCACATATTATATTACAGGGTGATAGTGTACCCTACCACAGGAAATAATTATAGGCGAATTAGGGGGTACACTATGTATATTTTAAATAGTGCATTAAAACAAGGAAATTCAAAGACACTTTTCAATGTTAACTAACGCCACGGTATCGGATCTTAATATTGGCCTATAATATTTTAGTTGGTCTAGGTATTATATTACAGGGTAATAGTGTACCCTACCACAGGAAATAATTATAGGTGAATTAGGGGGTACACTATGTATATTTTAAATAGTGCATTAAAACAAGGAAATTCGAAGACACTTTTCAATGCTAACAAACGGCACGATATCTGACCTTAAAAATGACTTAATTCACTATTGCTCAAAACGAGGAAATTCGCCTTCAAAAACCTTTAAAGATAGGAAGCGCGAAGTCACTTTTCAATGTTAACGTAAAGATCGATTTCAGATCTTAATATTGACCCATAATATTTAAATTGGACCACATATTATATTACAGGGTGATAGTGTACCCTACCACAGGAAATAATTATAGGTGAATTAGGGGGTACACTATGTATATTTTAAATAGTGCATTAAAACAAGGAAATTCAAAGACACTTTTCAATGTTAACTAACGCCAAGGTATCGGATCTTAATATTGGCCTATAATATTTTAGTTGGTCCAGGTATTATATTACAGGGTAATAGTGTACACTTCTACAGGAAATAATTATAGGTCAAATAGGGGGCACACAGCGTGACCCTAAAGTTTTCTATGTATGCCTATGTGAAATAAAGTGTTCTGAGAAGCTTAAAATGAAGAAATAAGACTTCTAAAATGCTTTAAAAATTCAAAGACATCTTTCAATGGTTAACTAACGCAAGGCGCGATATCAGACCTTAATATTGACCTATAATATTTTAGTTGGACCAGGTATTATATTGCAGGGTAATAGTGTACCCTACCACGGGAAATAATTATATGTCAATTAGAGGGAACACAATGAGTTCCTGTATTTTACTATGTGTGCGTATCTAAAATAAGTGTTCGGAAGAGCTTAAAATGGGGAAATTCGCCTTTTAAAACCCTTTAAAGATAGGAAGCGCGAAGTCCCTCTTCTCTGTTAGCCCAATTTCGGACCTTAATATTGACCTATAATATTTTAATTGGACTAGGTATTATATTGCAGGGTAATAGTGTACCCTACCAGAGGAAATAATTATAGGTGAATTAGGGGGTACACTATGTATATTTTAAATAGTGCATTAAAACAAGGAAATTCGAAGACACTTTTCAATGCTAACAAACGGCGCGATATCTGACCTTAAAAATGACTTAATTCACTATTGCTCAAAACGAGGAAATTCACCTTCTAAAACCCTTTAAAGATAGGAAGCGCGAAGTAACTTTTCAATGTTAACGTAAAGATCGATTTCAGATCTTAATATTGACCCATAATATTTAAATTGGAAAACATATTATATTACAGGGTAATAGTGTACACTTCTCCAGGAAATAATTATAGGTCAATTAGGGGGCACACAGCGTGACTCTGAAGTTTACTATGTATGCCTATGTGAAATAAAGTGTTCTGAGAAGCTTAAAATGAAGAAATAAGACTTCTAAAATGCTTTAAAAATTCAAAGACATCTTTCAATGGTTAACTAACGCAAGGCGCGATATCAGACCTTAATATTGACCTATAATATTTTAGTTGGACCAGGTATTATATTACAGGGTAATAGTGTACCCTACCACGGGAAATAATTATATGTCAATTAGAGGGAACACAATGAGTTCCTTTATTTTACTATGTGTGCGTATCTAAAATAAGTGTTCGGAAGAGCTTAAAATGAGGAAATTCGCCTTCTAATACCCTTTAAAGATTGGAAGCGTGAAGTCCCTCTTCACTGTTTGCCCGATTTCGGACCTTAATATTGACCTATTATATTTTAATTGACCAGGTATTATATTGCAGGGTAATAGTGTACCCTACCACAGGAAATAATGATAGGTGAATTAGGGGGTACACTATGTATATTTTAAATAGTGCATTAAAACAAGGAAATTCGAAGACACTTTTCAATGCTAACAAACGGCACGATATCTGACCTTAAAAATGACTTAATTCACTATTGCTCAAAACGAGGAAATTCGCCTTCTAAAACCCTTTAAAGATAGGATGCGCGAAGTCACTTTTCAATGTTAACGTAAAGATCGATTTCAGATCTTAATATTGAACCATAATATTTAAATTGGTCCACATATTATATTACAGGGTGATAGTGTACCCTACCACAGGAAATAATTACAGGTGAATTAGGGGGTACACTATGTATATTTTAAATAGTGCATTAAAACAAGGAAATTCAAAGACACTTTTCAATGTTAACTAACGCCACGGTATCGGATCTTAATATTGGCCTATAATATTTTAGTTGGTCCAGGTATTATATTACAGGGTAATAGTGTACACTTCTACAGGAAATAATTATAGGTCAATTAGGGGGCACACAGCGTGACCCTAAAGTTTACTATGTATGCCTATGTGAAATAAAGTGTTCTGAGAAGCTTAAAATGAAGAAATAAGACTTCTAAAATGCTTTAAAAATTCAAAGACATCTTTCAATGGTTAACTAACGCAAGGCGCGATATCAGACCTTAATATTGACCTATAATATTTTAGTTGGACCAGGTATTATATTACAGGGTAATAGTGTACCCTACCACGGGAAATAATTATATGTCAATTAGAGGGAACACAATGAGTTTCTTTATTTTACTATGTGTGCGTATCTAAAATAAGTGTTCGGAAGAGCTTAAAATGAGGAAATTCGCCTTCTAAAACCCTTTAAAGATAGGAAGCGCGAAGTCACTCTTCACTGTTAGCCCGATTTCGGACCTTAATATTGACCTATAATATTTTAATTGGACCAGGTATTATATTGCAGGGTAATAGTGTACACTTCTACAGGAAATAATTATAGGTCAATTAGGGGGCACACAGCGTGACCCTAAAGTTTACTATGTATGCCTATGTGAAATAAAGTGTTCTGAGAAGCTTAAAATGAAGAAATAAGCTAAAATGCTTTAAAAATTCAAAGACATCTTTCAATGGTTAACTAACGCAAGGCGCGATATCAGACCTTAATATTGACCTATAATATTTTAGTTGGAGCAGGTATTATATTACAGGGTAATAATGTACCCGACCACGGGAAATAATTATATGTCAATTAGAGGGAACACAATGAGTTCCTGTATTTTACTATGTGTGCGTATCTAAAATAAGTGTTCGGAAGAGCTTAAAATGAGGAAATTCGCCTTCTAAAATCCTTTAAAGATAGGAAGCGCGAAGTAGGAAGTAAAGTGTTCTGAGAAGCTTAAAATGAAGAAATAAGACTTCTAAAATGCTTTAAAATTCAAAGACATCTTTCAATGGTTAACTAACGCAAGGCGCGATATCAGACCTTAATATTGACCTATAATATTTTAGTTGGACCAGGTATTATATTACAGGGTAATAGTGTACCCTCCCACGGGAAATAATTATATGTCAATTAGAGGGAACACAATGAGTTCCTGTATTTTACTATGTGTGCGTATCTAAAATAAGTGTTCGGAAGAGCTTAAAATGAGGAAATTCGCCTTCTAAAACCCTTTAAAGATAGGAAGCGCGAAGTAGGAAGTAAAGTGTTCTGAGAAGCTTAAAATGAAGAAATAAGACTTCTAAAATGCTTTAAAAATTCAAAGACATCTTTCAATGGTTAACTAACGCAAGGCGCGATATCAGACCTTAATATTGAACTATAATATTTTAGTTGGACCAGGTATTATATTACAGGGTAATAGTGTACCCTACCACGGGAAATAATTATATGTCAATTAGAGGGAACACAATGAGTTCCTGTATTTTACTATGAGTGCGTATCTAAAATAAGTGTTCGGAAGAGCTTAAAATGAGGAAATTCGCCTTCTAAAACCCTTTAAAGATAGGAAGCGCGAAGTCCCTCTGCACTGTTAGCCTGATTTCGGACCTTAATATTGACCTATAATATTTTAATTGGACCAGGTATTATATTGCAGGGTAGTAGTGTACACTTCTACAGGAAATAATTATAGGTCAATTAGGGGGCGCACAGCGTGACCCTAAAGTTTACTATGTATGCCTATGTGAAATAAAGTGTTCTGAGAAGCTTAAAATGAAGAAATAAGACTTCTAAAATGCTTTAAAAATTCAAAGACATCTTTCAATGGTTAACTAACGCAAGGCGCGATATCAGACCTTAATATTGACCTATAATATTTTAGTTGGACCAGGTATTATATTACAGGGTAATAGTGTACCCTTCCACGGGAAATAATTATATGTCAATTAGAGGAAACACAATGAGTTCCTGTATTTTACTATGTGTGTGTATCTAAAATAAGTGTTCGGAAGAGCTTAAAATGAGGAAATTCGCCTTCTAAAACCCTTTAAAGATAGGAAGCGCGAAGTCCCTCTTCCCTGTTAGCCCGATTTCGGACTTTAATATTGACCTATAATATTTTAATTGGACCAGGTATTATATTGCAGGGTAATATTGTATACTTCTACAGGAAATAATTATAGGTCAATTAGGGGGCACACAGCGTGACCCTAAAGTTTACTATGTATGCCTATGTGAAATAAAGTGTTCTGAGAAGCTTAAAATGAAGAAATAAGTCTTCTAAAATGCTTTAAAGATTCAAAGACATCTTTCAATGGTCAACTAACGCAATGCGCGATATCAGACCTTAATATTGACCTATAATATTTTAGTTGGACCAGGTATTATATTACAGGGTAATAATGTACCCGAAAACGGGAAATAATTATATGTCAATTAAAGGGAACACAATGAGTTCCTGTATTTTACTATGTGTGCGTATCTAAAGAAAGTGTTCGGAAGAGCTTAAAATGAGGAAATTCGCCTTCTAAAACCCTTTAAAGATAGGAAGCGCGAAGTAGGAAGTAAAGTGTTCTGAGAAGCTTAAAATGAAGAAATAAGACTTCTAAAATGCTTTAAAAATTCAAAGACATCTTTCAATGGTTAACTAACGCAAGGCGCGATATCAGACCTTAATATTGACCTATAATATTTTAGTTCGACCAGGTATTATATTACAGGGTAATAGGGTACCCTACCACGGGAAATAATTATATGTCAATTAGAGGGAACACAATGAGTTCCTGTATTTTACTATGTGTGCGTATCTAAAATAAGTGTTCGGAAGAGCTTAAAATGAGGAAATTCGCCTTCTAAAACCCTTTAAAGATAGGAAGCGCGAAGTCCCTGTTCACTGTTAGCCCGATTTCGGAACTTAATATTGACCTATAATATTTTAATTGGGCCAGGTATTATATTGCAGGGTAGTAGTGTACACTTCTTCAGGAAATAATTATAGGTCAATTAGGGGGCACACAGCGTGACCCTAAAGTTTACTATGTATGCCTATGTGAAATAAAGTGTTCTGAGAAGCTTAAAATGAAGAAATAAGACTTCTAAAATGCTTTAAAAATTCAAAGACATCTTTCAATGGTTAACTAACGCAAGGCGCGATATCAGACCTTAATATTGACCTATAAGAGGGACCTTAATATTGACCTATAATGTTGGACCAGGTATTATATTACAGGGTAATAGACCATAATATTGACCTATAATGTTGGACAAGGTATTATATTACAGAGTAATAGTGTACCCTATGTGAAATAAAGTGTTCTGAGAAGCTTAAAATGAAGAAATAAGACTTCTAAAATGCTTTAAAAATTCAAAGACATCTTTCAATGGTTAACTAACGCAAGGCGCGATATCAGACCTTAATATTGACCTATAATATTTTAGTTGGACCAGGTATTATATTGCAGGGTAATAGTGTATCCTACCACAGGAAATAATTATAGGTGAATTAGGGGGTACACTATGTATATTTTAAATAGTGCATTAGAGCAAGGAAATTCGAAGACACTTTTCGATGTTAACTAACGCCACGGTATCGGATCTTAATATTGGCCTATAATATTTTAGTTGGTCCAGGTATTATATTACAGGGTAATAGTGTACACTTCTACAGGAAATAATTATAGGTCAATTAGGGGGCACACAGCGTGACCCTGAAGTTTACTATGTATGCCTATGGGAAATAAAGTGTTCTGAGAAGCTTAAAATAAAGAAATAAGACTTCTAAATTGCTTTAAAAATTCAAAGACATCTTTCAATGGTTTACTAACGCAAGGCGCGATATCAGACCTTAATATTGACCTATAATATTTTAGTTGCAATAGGTATTTTATTACAGGGTAATAGTGTACCCTACCACGGGAAATAATTATATGTCAATTAGAGGGAACACAATGAGTTCCTGTATTTTACTATGTGTGCGTATCTAAAATAAGTGTTCGGAAGAGCTTAAAATGAGGAAATTCGAATTCTAAAACCCTTTAAAGATAGGAAGCGCGAAGTCCCTCTTCTCTGTTAGCCCAATTTCGGACCTTAATATTGACCTATAATATTTTAATTGGACCAGGTATTATATTGCAGGGTAATAGTTTACCCTACCACAGGAAATAATTATAGGTGAATTAGGGGGTACACTATGTATATTTTAAATAGTGCATTAAAACAAGGAAATTCGAAGACACTTTTCAATGCTAACAAACGGCACGATATCTGACCTTAAAAATGACTTAATTCACTATTGCTCAAAACGAGGAAATTCGCCTTCTAAAACCCTTTAAAGATAGGAAGCGCGAAGTCACTTTTCAATGTTAACGTAAAGATCGATTTCAGATCTTAATATTGACCCATAATATTTAAATTGGACCACATATTATATTACAGGGTGATAGTGTACCCTACCACAGGAAATAATTATAGGTGAATTAGTGGGTACACTATGTATATTTTAAATAGTGCATTAAAACAAGGAAATTCGAAGACACTTTTCAATGCAAACAAACGCCACGGTATCGGATCTTAATATTGGCCTATAATATTTTAGTTGGACCAGGTATTATATTACAGGGTAATAGTGTACCCTACCACGGGAAATAATTATATGTCAATTAGAGGGAACACAATGAGTTCCTGTATTTTACTATGTGTGCGTATCTAAAATAAGTGTTCGGAAGAGCTTAAAATGAGGAAATTCGCCTTCTAAAACCCTTTAAAGATAGGAAGCGCGAAGTCCCTCTTCACTGTTAGCCCAATTTCGGACCTTAATATTGACCTATAATATTTTAATTAGACCAGGTATTATATTGCAAGGTAATAGTGTACCCTACCACAGGAAATAATTATAGGTGAATTAGGGGGAACACTATGTATATTTTCAATAGTGCATTAAAACAAGGTAATTCGAAGACACTTTTCAAAGTTAACTAACGCCACGGTATCGGATCTTAATATTGGCCTAAAATATTTTAGTTGGTCCAGGTATTATATTACAGGGTAATAGTGTACACTTCTACAGGAAACAATTATAGGTCAATTAGGGGGCACACAGCGTGACCCTAAAGTTTACTATGTATGCCTACGTGAAATAAAGTGATCTGAGAAGCTTAAAATGAAGAAATAAGACTTCTAAAATGCTTTAAAAATTCAAAGACATCTTTCAATTTCTAACTAACGCAAGGCGCGATATCAGACCTTAATATTGACCTATAATATTTTAGTTGGACCAGGTATTATATTACAGGGTAATAGTGTACCCTACCACAGGAAATAATTATAGGTGAATTAGGGGGTACACTATGTATATTTTAAATAGTGCATTAAAGCAAGGAAATTCGAAGACACTTTTCAATGCTAACAAACGGCACGATATCTGACCTTAAAAATGACTTAATTCACTATTGCTCAAAACGAGGAAATTCGCCTTCTAAAACCCTTTAAAGATAGGAAGCGCGAAGTCACTTTTCAATGTTAACGTAAAGATCGATTTCAGATCTTAATATTGACCCATAATATTTTAATTGGACCAGGTATCATATTGCAGGGTAATAGTGTACCCTACCACAGGAAATAATTATAGGTGAATTAGGGGGTACACTCTGTATATTCTAAATAGTGCATTAAAACAAGGAAATTCGAAGACACTTTTCGATGTTAACTAACGCCACGGTATCGGATCTTAATATTGGCCTATAATATTTTAGTTGGTCCAGGTATTATATTACAGGGTAATAGTGTACACTTCTACAGGAAATAATTATAGGTCAATTAGGGGGCACACAGCGTGACCCTGAAGTTTACTATGTATGCCTATGGGAAATAAAGTGTTCTGAGAAGCTTAAAATAAAGAAATAAGACTTCTAAATTGCTTTAAAAATTCAAAGACATCTTTCAATGGTTAACTAACGCAAGGCGCGATATCAGACCTTAATATTGACCTATAATATTTTAGTTGGACCAGGTATTTTATTACAGGGTAATAGTGTACCCTACCACGGGAAATAATTATATGTCAATTAGAGGGAACACAATGAGTTCCTATATTTTACTATGTGTGCGTATCTAAAATAAGTGATCGGAAGAGCTTAAAATGAGGAAATTCGCCTTCTAAAACCCTTTAAAGATAGGAAGCGCGAAGTCCCTCTTCTCTGTTAGCCCAATTTCGGACCTTAATATTGACCTATAATATTTTAATTGGACCAGGTATTATATTGCAGGGTAATAGTTTACCCTACCACAGGAAATAATTATAGGTGAATTAGGGGGTACACTATGTATATTTTAAATAGTGCATTAAAACAAGGAAATTCGAAGACACTTTTCAATGCTAACAAACTTCACGATATCTGACCTTAAAATTGACTTAATTCACTATTGCTCAAAACGAGGAAATTCGCCTTCTAAAACCCTTTAAAGATAGGAAGCGCGAAGTCACTTTTCAATGTTAACGTAAAGATCGATTTCAGATCTTAATATTGACCCATAATATTTAAATTGGACCACATATTATATTACAGGGTGATAGTGTACCCTACCACAGGAAATAATTATAGGTGAATTAGTGGGTACACTATGTATATTTTAAATAGTGCATTAAAACAAGGAAATTCGAAGACACTTTTTAATGCAAACAAACGCCACGGTATCGGATCTTAATATTGGCCTATAATATTTTAGTTGGACCAGGTATTATATTACAGGGTAATAGTGTACCCTACCACGGGAAATAATTATATGTCAATTAGAGGGAACACAATGAGTTCCTGTATTTTACTATGTGTGCGTATCTAAAATAAGTGTTCGGAAGAGCTTAAAATGAGGAAATTCGCCTTCTAAAACCCTTTAAAGATAGGAAGCGCGAAGTCCCTCTTCACTGTTAGCCCGATTTCGGACCTTAATATTGACCTATAATATTTTAATTAGACCAGGTATTATATTGCAAGGTAATAGTGTACCCTACCACAGGAAATAATTATAGGTGAATTAGGGGGAACACTATGTATATTTTCAATAGTGCATTAAAACAAGGTAATTCGAAGACACTTTTCAAAGTTAACTAACGCCACGGTATCGGATCTTAATATTGGCCTAAAATATTTTAGTTGGTCCAGGTATTATATTACAGGGTAATAGTGTACACTTCTACAGGAAACAATTATAGGTCAATTAGGGGGCACACAGCGTGACCCTAAAGTTTACTATGTATGCCTACGTGAAATAAAGTGATCTGAGAAGCTTAAAATGAAGAAATAAGACTTCTAAAATGCTTTAAAAATTCAAAGACATCTTTCAATTTCTAACTAACGCAAGGCACGATATCAGACCTTAATATTGACCTATAATATTTTAGTTGGACCAGGTATTATATTACAGGGTAATAGTGTACCCTACCACGGGAAATAATTATATGTCAATTAGAGGGAACACAATGAGTTCCTGTATTTTACTATGTGAGCGTATCTAAAATAAGTTTTCGGAAGAGCTTAAAATGAGGAAATTCGCCTTCTAAAACCCTTTAAAGATAGGAAGCGCGAAGTCCCTCTTCACTGTTAGCCCGATTTCGGACCTTAATATTGACCTATAATATTTTAATTGGACCAGGTATTATATTGCAGGGTAATAGTGTACACTTCTACAGGAAATAATTATAGGTCAATTAGGGGGCACACAGCGTGACCCTAAAGTTTACTATGTATGCCTATGTGAAATAAAGTGTTATGAGAAGCTTAAAATGAAGAAATAAGACTTCTAAAATGCTTTAAAAATTCAAAGACATCTTTCAATGGTTAACTAACGCAAGGCGCGATATCAGACCTTAATATTGACCTATACTATTTTAGTTGAACCAGGTATTATATTACAGGGTAATAGTGTACCCTACCACGGAAAATAATTATATGTCAATTAGAGGGAACACAATGAGTTCCTGTATTTTACTATGTGTGCGTATCTAAAATAAGTGTTCGGAAGAGCTTAAAATGAGGAAATTCGCCTTCTAAAACCCTTTAAAGATAGGAAGCGCGAAGTCCCTCTTCACTGTTAGCCCGATTTCGGACCTTAATATCGACCTATAATATTTTAATTGGACCAGGTATTATATTGCAGGGTAATAGTGTACACATCTACAGGAAATAATTATAGGTCAATTAGGGGGCACACATCGTGACCCTAAAGTTTACTATGTATGCCTATGTGAAATAAAGTGTTCTGAGAAGCTTAAAATGAAGAAATAAGACTTCTAAAATGCTTTAAAAATTCAAAGACAGCTTTCAATGGTTAACTAACGCAAGGCGCGATATCAGACCTTAATATTGACCTATAATATTTTAGTTGGACCAGGTATTATATTTCAGGGTAATAGTGTACCCTACCACGGGAAATAATTATATGTCAATTAGAGGGGACACAATGAGTTCCTGTATTTTACTATGAGTGCGTATCTAAAATAAGTGTTCGGAAGAGCTTAAAATGAGGTAATTCGCCGTCTAAAACCCTTTAAAGATAGGAAGCGCGAAGTCCCTCTTCACTGTTAGCCCGATTTCGGACCTTAATATTGACCTATAATATTTTAATTGGACCAGGTATTATATTGCAGGGTAATAGTGTACCCTACCACAGGAAATAATTATAGGTGAATTAGGGGGTACACTATGTATATTTTAAATAGTGCATTAAAACAAGGAAATTCGAAGACACTTTTCAATGTTAACTAACGCCACGGTATCGGATCTTAATATTGGCCTATAATATTTTACTTGGTCCAGGTATTATATTACAGGGTAATAGTGTACACTTCTAAAGGAAATAATTATAGGTCAATTAGGGAGCACACAGCGTGACCCTAAAGTTTACTATGTATGCCTATGTGAAATAAAGTGTTCTGAGAAGCTTAAAATGAAGAAATAAGACTTCTAAAATGCTTTAAAAATTCAAAGACAGCTTTCAATGGTTAACTAACGCAAGGCGCGATATCAGACCTTAATATTGACCTATAATATTTTAGTTGGACCAGGTATTATATTACAGGGTAATAGTGTACCCTACCACGAGAAATAATTATATGTCAATTAGAGGGAACACAATGAGTTCCTGTATTTTACTATGTGTGCGTATCTAAAATAAGTGTTCGGAAGAGCTTAAAATGAGGAAATTCGCCTTCTAAAACCCTTTAAAGATAGGAAGCGCGAAGTCCCTCTTCACTGTTAGCCCGATTTCGGACCTTAATATTGACCTATAATATTTTAATTGGACCAGGTATTATATTGCAGGGTAATAGTGTACCCTACCACAGGAAATAATTATAGGTGAATTAGGGGGTACACTATGTATATTTTAAATAGTGCATTAAAACAAGGAAATTCGAAGACACTTTTCAATGTTAACTAACGCCGCGGTATCGGATCTTAATATTGGCCTATAATATTTTAGTTGGTCCAAGTATTATATTGCAGGGTAATAGTGTACCTTCTACAGGAAATAATTATAGGTCAATTCGGGGGCACACAGCGTGACCCTAAAGTTTACTATGTATGCCTATATGAAATAAAGTGTTCTGAGAAGCTTAAAATAATGAAATAAGACTTCTAAAATGCTTTAAAAATTCAAAGACATCTTTCAATGGTTAACTAACGCAAGGCGCGATATCAGACCTTAATATTGACCTATAATATTTTAGTTGGACCAGGTATTATATTACAGGGTAATAGTGTACCCTACCACGGGAAATAATTATATGTCAATTAGAGGGAACACAATGAGTTCCTGTATTTTACTATGTGTGCGTATCTAAAATAAGTGTTCGGAAGAGCTTAAAATGAGGAAATTCGCCTTCTAAAACCCTTTAAAGATAGGAAGCGCGAAGTCCCTCTTCACTGTTAGCCCGATTTCGGACCTTAATATTGAGCTATAATATTTTAATTGGACCAGGTATTATATTGCAGGGTAATAGTGTACCCTACCACAGGAAATAATTATAGGTGAATTAGGGGGTACACTATGTATATTTTAAATAGTGCATTAAAACAAGGAAATTCGAAGACACTTTTCAATGTTAACTAACGCCACGGTATCGGAACTTAATATTGGCCTATAATATTTTAGTTGGTCCAGGTATTATATTACAGGGTAATAGTGTACACTTCTACAGGAAATAATTATAGGTCATTCAGGGGGCTCACAGCGTGACCCTAAAGTTTACTATGTATGCCTATGTGAAATAAAGTGTTCTGAGAAGTTTAAAATGAAGAAATAAGACTTCTAAAATGCTTTAAAAATTCAAAGACATCTTTCAATGGTTAACTAACGCAAGGCGCGATATCAGACATTAATATTGACCTATAATATTTTAGTTGGACCAGGTACTATATTACAGGGTAATAGTGTACCCTACCACGGGAAATAATTATATGTCAATTAGAGGGAACACAATGAGTTCCTGTATTTTACTATGTGTGCGTATCTAAAATAAGTGTTCGGAAGAGCTTAAAATGAGGAAATTCGCCTTCTAAAACCCTTTAACGATAGGAAGCGTGAAGTCCCTCTTCACTGTTAGCCCGATTTCGGACCTTAATATTGACCTATAATATTTGAATTGGATCAGGTATTATATTGCAGGGTAATAGTGTACACTTCTACAGGAAATAATTATAGGTCAAATAGGGGGCACGCAGCGTGACCCTAAAGTTTACTATGTATGCCTATGTGAAATAAAGTGTTCTGAGAAGCTTAAAATGAAGAAATAAGACTTCTAAAATTCTTTAAAAATTCAAAGACATCTTTCAATGGTTAACTAACGCAAGGCGCGATATCAGACCTTAATATTGACCTATAATATTTTAGTTGGACCAGGTATTATATTACAGGGTAATAGTGTACCCTACCACGGGAAATAATTATATGTCAATTAGAGGGAACACAATGAGTTCCTGTATTTTATTATGTGTGCGTATCTAAAATAAGTGTTCGGAAGAGCTTAAAATGAGGAAATTCGCCTTCTAAAACCCTTTAAAGATAGGAAGCGCGAAGTCCCTCTTCACTGTTAGCCCGATTTCGGACCTTAATATTGACCTATAATATTTTAATTGGACCAGGCATTATATTGCAGGGTAATAGTGTACACTTCTACAGGAAATAATTACAGGTCAATTAGGGGGCACACAGCGTGACCCTAAAGTTTACTATGTATGCCTATGTGAAATAAAGTGTTCTGAGAAACTTAAAATGAAGAAATAAGACTTCTAAAATGCTTTAAAAATTCAAAGACATCTTTCAATGGTTAACTAACGCAAGGCGCGATATCAGACCTTAATATTGACCTATAATATTTTAGTTGGACCAGGTATTATATTACAGGGTAATAGTGTACCCTACCACGGGAAATAATTATATGTCAATTAGAGGGAACACAATGAGTTCCTGTATTTTACTATGTGTCCGTATCTAAAATAAGTGTTCGGAAGAGCTTAAAATGAGGAAATTCGCCTTCTAAAACCCTTTAAAGATAGGAAGCGCGAAGTCCCTCTTCACTGTTAGCCCGATTTCGGACCTTAATATTGACATATAATATTTTAATTGGACCAGGTATTATATTGCAGGGTATTAGTGTACCCTACCACAGGAAATAATTATAGGTGAATTAGGGGGTACACTATGTATATTTTAAATAGTGCATTAAAACAAGGAAATTCGAAGACACTTTTCAATGCTAACAAACGGCACGATATCTGACCTTAAAAATGACTTAATTCACTATTGCTCAAAACGAGGAAATTCGCCTTCTAAAACCCTTTAAAGATAGGAAGCGCGAAGTCACTTTTCAATGTTAACGTGAAGATCGATTTCAGATCTTAATATTGACCCATAATATTTAAATTGGACCACATATTATATTACAGGGTGATAGTGTACCCTACCACAGGAAATAATTATAGGTGAATTAGGGGGTACACTATGTATATTTTAAATAGTGCATTAAAACAAGGAAATTCGAAGACACTTTTCAATGTTAACTAACGCCACGGTATCGGATCTTAATATTGGCCTTTAATATTTTAGTTGGTCCAGGTATTATATTACAGGGTAATAGTGTACACTTCTACAGGAAATAATTATAGGTCAATTAGGGGGCACACAGCGTGACCCTAAAGTTTACTATGTATGCCTATGTGAAATAAAGTGTTCTGAGAAGCTTAAAATGAAGAAATAAGACTTCTAAAATGCTTTAAAAATTCAAAGACATCTTTCAATGGTTAACTAACGCAAGGCGCGATATCAGACCTTAATATTGACCTATAATATTTTAGTTGGACCAGGTATTTTATTACAGGGTAATAGTGTACCCTACCACGGGAAATAATTATATGTCAATTAGAGGGAACGCAATGAGTTCCTGTATTTTACTATGTGTGCGTATCTAAAATAAGTGTTCGGAAGAGCTTAAAATGAGGAAATTCGCCTTCTAAAACCCTTTAAAGATAGGAAGCGCGAAGTCCCTCTTCACTGTTGGCCCGATTTCGGACCTTAATATTGACCTATTATATTTTAATTGGACCACGTATTATATTGCAGGGTAATAGTGTACCCCACCACAGGAAATAATTATAGGTGAATTAGGGGGTACACTATGTATATTTTAAGTAGTGCATTAAAACAAGGAAATTCGAAGACACTTTTCAATGCTAACAAACGGCACGATATCTGACCTTAAAAATGACTTAATTCACTATTGCTCAAAACGAGGAAATTCGCGTTCTAAAACCCTTTAAAGATAGGAAGCGCGAAGTCACTTTTAAATGTTAACGTAAAGATCGATTTTAGATCTTAATATTGACCCATAATATTTAGATTGGACCACATATTATATTACAGGGTGATAGTGTACCCTACCACAGGAAATAATTATAGGTGAATTAGGGGGTACACTATGTATATTTTAAATAGTGAATTAAAACAAGGAAATTCAAAGACACTTTTTAATGTTACTAACGCCACGGTATCGGATGTTAATATTGGCCTATAATATTTTAGTTGGTCCAGGTATTATATTACAGGGTAATAGTGTACACTTCTACAGGAAATAATTATAGGTCAATTAGGGGGCACACAGCGTGACCCTAAAGTTTACTATGTATGCCTCTGTGAAATAAAGTGTTCTGAGAAGCTTAAAATGAAGAAATAAGACTTCTAAAATGCTTTAAAAATTCAAAGACATCTTTCAATGGTTAACTAACGCAAGGCGCGATATCAGACCTTAATATTGACCTATAATATTTTAGTTGGACCAGGTATTTTATTACAGGGTAATAGTGTACCCTACCACGGGAAATAATTATATGTCAATTAGAGGGAACGCAATGAGTTCCTGTATTTTACTATGTGTGCGAATATAAAATAAGTGTTCGGAAGAGCTTAAAATGAGGAAATTCGCCTTCTAAAACCCTTTAAAAATAGGAAGCGCGAAGTCCCTTTTCACTGTTAGCCCGATTTCGGAACTTAATATTGACCTATAATATTTTAATTGGACCAGGTATTATATTGCAGGGTAATAGTGTACACTTCTACAGGAAATAATTATAGGTCAATTAGGGGGCACACAGCGTGACCCTAAAGTTTACTATGTATGCCTATGTGAAATAAAGTGTTCTGAGGAGCTTAAAATGAAGAAATAAGACTTCTAAAATGCTTTAAAAATTCAAAGACATCTTTCAATGGTTAACTAACGCAAGGCGCGATATCAGACCTTAATATTGACCTATAACATTTCAGTTGGACCAGGTATTATATTACAGGGTAATAGTGTACCCTACCACGGGAAATAATTATATGTCAATAAGAGGGAACACAATGAGTTCCTGTATTTTACTGTGTGTGCGTATCTA
Organism: Parasteatoda tepidariorum; assembly: GCF_982258835.1. Lineage (NCBI taxonomy): Eukaryota > Metazoa > Arthropoda > Arachnida > Araneae > Theridiidae > Parasteatoda > Parasteatoda tepidariorum. The sequence continues at coordinate 121,822,493 of NC_141756.1, read as the reverse complement.
AAATAAGTGTTCGGAAGAGCTTAAAATGAGGAAATTCGCCTTCTAAAACCCTTTAAAGAAAGGAAGCGCGAAGTCTCTCTTCACTGTTAGCCCGATTTCGGAACTTAATATTGACCTATAATATTTTAATTGGACCAGGTATTATATTGCAGGGTAATAGTGTACACTACTACAGGAAATAATTATAGGACAATTAGGGGGCACACAGCGTGACCCTAAAGTTTCCTATGCATGCCTATGTGAAATAAAGTGTTCTGAGAAGCTTAAAATGAAGAAATAAGACTTCTAAAATGCTTTAAAAATTCAAAGACATCTTTCAATGGTTAACTAACGCAAGGCGTGATATCAGACCTTAATATTGACCTATAATATTTTAGTTGGACCAGGTATTATATTACAGGGTAATAGTGTACCCTTCCACGGGAAATAATTATATGTCAATTAGAGGGAACACAATGAGTTCCTGTATTTTACTATGTGTGCGTATCTAAAATAAGTGTTCGGAAGAGCTTAAAATGAGGAAATTCGCCTTCTAAAACCCTTTAAAGAAAGGAAGCGCGAAGTCCCTCTTCACTGTTAGCCCGATTTCGGACCTTAATATTGACCTATAATATTTTAATTGGACCAGGTATTATATTGCAGGGTAATAGTGTACCCCACCACAGGAAATAATTATAGGTGAATTAGGGGGTACACTATGTATATTTTAAGTAGTGCATTAAAACAAGGAAATTCGAAGACACTTTTCAATGCTAACAAACGGCACGACATCTGACCTTAAAAATGATTTAATTCACTATTGCTCAAAACGAGGAAATTCGCCTTCTAAAACCCTTTAAAGATAGGAAGCGCGAAGTCACTTTTCAATGTTAACGTAAAGATCGATTTCAGATCTTAATATTGACCCATAATATTTAGATTGGACCACATATTATATTACAGGGTGATAGTGTACCCTACCACAGGAAATAATTATAGGTGAATTAGGGGGAACACTATGTATATTTTAAATAGTGAATTAAAACAAGGAAATTCAAAGACACTTTTTAATGTTACTAACGCCACGGTATCGGATGTTAATATTGGCCTATAATATTTTAGTTGGTCCAGGTATTATATTACAGGGTAATAGTGTACACTTCTACAGGAAATAATTATAGGTCAATTAGGGGGCACACAGCGTGACCCTAAAGTTTACTATGTAAGCCTATGTGAAATAAAGTGTTAAGAGAAGCTTAAAATGAAGAAATAAGACTTCTAAAATGCTTTAAAAATTCAAAGACATCTTTCAATGTTTAACTAACGCAAGGCGCGATATCAGACCTTAATATTGACCTATAATATTTTAGTTGGACCAGGTATTATATTACAGGGTAATAGTGTACCCTACCACGGGAAATAATTATATGTCAATTAGGGGGAACACAATGAGTTCCTGTATTTTACTATGTGTGCGTATCTAAAATAAGTGTTCGGAAGAGCTTAAAATGAGGAAATTCGCCTTCTAAAACCCTTTAAAGATAGGAAGCGCGAAGTCCCTCTTCACTGTTAGCCCGATTTCGGAACTTAATATTGACATATAATATTTTAATTGGACCAGGTATTATATTGCAGGGTAATAGTGTACACTACTACAGGAAATAATTATAGGTCAATTAGGGGGCACACAGCGTGACCCTAAAGTTTCCTATGTATGCCTATGTGAAAAAAAGTGTTCTGAGAAGCTTAAAATGAAGAAATAAGACTTCTAAAATGCTTTAAAAATTCAAAGACATCTTTCAATGGTTAACTAACGCAAGGCGCGATATCAGACCTTAATATTGACCTATAATATTTTAGTTGGACCAGATATTATATTACAGGGTAATAGTGTACCCTTCCACGGGAAATAATTATATGTCAATTAGAGGGAACACAATGAGTTCCTGCATTTTACTATATGTGCGTATCTAAAATAAGTGTTCGGAAGAGCTTAAAATGAGGAAATTCGCCTTCTAAAACCCTTTAAAGATAGGAAGCGCGAAGTCCCTCTTCACTGTTAGCCCGATTTCGGACCTTAATATTGACCTATAATATTTTAATTGGACCAGGTATTATATTGCAGCTTAATAGTGTACCCTACCACAGGAAATAATTATAGGTGAATTAGGGGGTACACTATGTATATTTTAAATAGTGCATTAAAACAAGGAAATTCGAAGACACTTTTCAATGCTAACAAACGGCACGATATCTGACCTTAAAAATGACTTAATTCACTATTGCTCAAAACGAGGAAATTCGCCTTCTAAAACCCTTTAAAGATAGGAAGCGCGAAGTCACTTTTCAATGTTAACGTAAAGATCGATTTCAGATCTTAATATTGACCCATAATATTTAAATTGGACCACATATTATATTACAGGGTGATAGTGTACCCTACCACAGGAAATAATTATAGGTGAATTAGGGGGTACACTATGTATATTTTAAATAGTGCATTAAAACAAGGAAATTCGAAGACACTTTTCAATGTTAACTAACGCCACGGTATCGGATCTTAATATTGGCCTATAATATTTTAGTTGGTCCAGGTATTATATTACAGGGTAATAGTGTACACTTCTACAGGAAATAATTATAGGTCAATTAGGGGGAACACAGCGTGACCCTAAAGTTTCCTATGTATGCCTATGTGAAAATAAGTGTTCTGAGAAGCTTAAAATGAAGAAATAAGACTTCTAAAATGCTTTAAAAATTCAAAGACATCTTTCAATGGTTAACTAACGCAAGGCGCGATATCAGACCTTAATATTGACCTATAATATTTTAGTTGGACCAGGTATTATATTACAGGGTAATAGTGTACCCTTCCACGGGAAATAATTATATGTCAATTAGAGGGAACACAATGAGTTCCTGCATTTTACTATATGTGCGTATCTAAAATAAGTGTTCGGAAGAGCTTAAAATGAGGAAATTCGCCTTCTAAAACCCTTTAAAGATAGGAAGCGCGAAGTCCCTCTTCACTGTTAGCCCGATTTCGGACCTTAATATTGACCTATAATATTTTAATTGGACCAGGTATTATATTGCAGCTTAATAGTGTACCCTACCACAGGAAATAATTATAGGTGAATTAGGGGGTACACTATGTATATTTTAAATAGTGCATTAAAACAAGGAAATTCGAAGACACTTTTCAATGCTAACAAACGGCACGATATCTGACCTTAAAAATGACTTAATTCACTATTGCTCAAAACGAGGAAATTCGCCTTCTAAAACCCTTTAAAGATAGAAAGCGCGAAGTCACTTTTCAATGTTAACGTAAAGATCGATTTCAGATCTTAATATTGACTAATAATATTTAAATTGGACCACATATTATATTACAGGGTGAAAGTGTACCCTACCACAGGAAATAATTATAGGTGAATTAGGGGGTACACTATGTATATTTTAAATAGTGCATTAAAACAAGGAAATTCGAAGACACTTTTCAATGTTAACTAACGCCACGGTATCGGATCTTAATATTGGCCAATAATATTTTAGTTGGTCCAGGTATGATATTACAGGGTAATAGTGTACACTTCTACAGGAAATAATTATAGGTCAATTAGGGGGCACACAGCGTGACCCTAAAGTTTACTATGTATGCCTATGTGAAATAAAGAGTTCTGAGAAGCTTAAAATGAAGAAATAAGACTTCTAAAATGCTTTAAAAATTCAAAGACATCTTTCAATGGTTAACTAACGCAAGGCGCGATATCAGACCTTAATATTGACCTATAATATTTTAGTTGGACAAGGTATTTTATTACAGGGTAATAGTGTACCCTACCACGGGAAATAATTATATGTCAATTAGAGGGAACACAATGAGTTCCTGTATTTTACTATGTGTGCGTATCTAAAATAAGTGTTCGGAAGAGCTTAAAATGAGGAAATTCGCCTTCTAAAACCCTTTAAAGATAGGAAGCGCGAAGTCCCTCTTCACTGTTAGCCCGATTTCGGAACTTAATATTGACCTATAATATTTTAATTGGACCAGGTATTATATTGCAGGGTAATAGTGTACAATTCTGCAGGAAATAATTATAGGTCAATTAGGGGGCACACAGCGTGACCCTAAAGTTTACTACGTATGCCTATGTGAAATAAAGTGTTCTGAGAAGCTTAAAATGAAGAAATAAGACTTCTAAAATGCTTTAAAAATTCAAAGACATCTTTCAATGGTTAACTAACGCAAGGCGCGATATCAGACCTTAATATTGACGTATGATATTTTAGTTGGACCAGGTATTATATTACAGGGTAATAGTGTACCCTACCACGGGAAATAATTATATGTCAATTAGAGGGAACACAATGAGTTCCTGTATTTTACTATATGTGCGTATCTAAAATAAGTGTTCGGAAGAGCTTAAAATGAATAAATTCGCCTTCTAAAACCCTTTAAAGATAGGAAGCGCGAAGTCCCTCTTCACTGTTAGCCCGATTTCGGACTTTAATATTGACCTATAATATTTTAATTGGACCAGGTATTATATTGCAGGGTAATAGTGTACCCTACCACAGGAAATAATTATAGGTGAATTAGGGGGTACACTATGTATATTTTAAATAGTGCATTAAAACAAGGAAATTCGAAGACACTTTTCAATGCCAACAAACGGCACGATATGTGACCTTAAAAATGACTTAATTCACTATTGCTCAAAACGAGGAAATTCGCCTTCTAAAACCCTTTAAAGATAGGAAGCGCGAAGTCACTTTTCAATGTTAACGTAAAGATCGATTTCAGATCTTAATATTGACCCATAATATTTAAATTGGACCACATATTATATTACAGGGTGATAGTGTACCCTACCACAGGAAATAATTATAGGTGAATTAGGGGGTACACTATGTATATTTTAAATAGTGCATTAAAACAAGGAAATTCGAAGACACTTTTCAATGTTAACTAACGCCACGGTATCGGATCTTAATATTGGCCTATAATATTTTAGTTGGTCCAGGTATTATATTACAGGGTAATAGTGTACACTTCTACAGGAAATAATTATAGGTCAATTAGGGGGCACACAGCGTGACCCTAAAGTTTACTATGTATGCCTATGTGAAATAAAGAGTTCTGAGAAGCTTAAAATGAAGAAATAAGACTTCTAAAATGCTTTAAAAATTCAAAGACATCTTTCAATGGTTAACTAACGCAAGGCGGGATATCAGACCTTAATATTGACCTATAATATTTTAGTTGGACAAGGTATTTTATTACAGGGTAATAGTGTACCCTACCACGGGAAATAATTATATGTCAATTAGAGGGAACACAATGAGTTCCTGTATTTTACTATGTGTGCGTATCTAAAATAAGTGTTCGGAAGAGCTTAAAATGAGGAAATTCGCCTTCTAAAACCCTTTAAAGATAGGAAGCGCGAAGTCCCTCTTCACTGTTAGCCCGATTTCGGAACTTAATATTGACCTATAATATTTTAAAGGACCAGGTATTATATTGCAGGGTAATAGTGTACCCTACCACAGGAAATAATTATAGGTGAATTAGGGGGTACACTATGTATATTTTAAATAGTGCATTAAAACAAGGAAATTCGAAGACACTTTTCAATGTTACTAACGCCACGGTATCGGATCTTAATATTGGCCTATAATATTTTAGTTGGTCCAGGTATTATATTACAAGGTAATAGTGTACACTTCTACAGGAAATAATTATAGGTCAATTAGGGGGCACACAGCGTGGCCCTAAAGTTTCCTATGCATGCCTATGTGAAATAAAATGTTCTGAGAAGCTTAAAATGAAGAAATAAGACTTCTAAAATGCTTTAAAAATTCAAAGACATCTTTGAATGGTTAACTAACGCAAGGCGCGATATCAGACCTTAATATTGACCTATAATATTTTAGTTGGACCAGGTATTATATTACAGGGTAATAGTGTACACTTCTACAGGAAATAATTATAGGTGAATTAGGGGGTACACTTTGTATATTTTAAATAGTGCATTAAAACAAGGAAATTCAAAGACACTTTTTAATCTTACTAACGCCACGGTATCGGATGTTAATATTGGCCTATAATATTTTAGTTGGTCCAGGTATTATATTACAGGGTAATGGTGTACACTTCTACAGGAAATAATTATAGGTCAATTAGGGGGCACACAGCGTGTCCCTAAAGTTTACTATGTATGCCTATGTGAAATAAAGTGTTAAGAGAAGCTTAAAATGAAGTAATAAGACTTCTAAAATGCTTTAAAAATTCAAAGACGTCTTTCAATGTTTAACTAACACAAGGCGCGATATCAGACCTTAATATTGACCTATAATATTTTAGTTGGACCAGGTATTATATTACAGGGTAATAGTGTACCCTTCCACGGGAAATAATTATATGTCAATTAGGGGGAACACAATGAGTTCCTGTATTTTACTATGTGAGCGTATCTAAAATAAGTGTTCGGAAGAGCTTAAAATGAGGAAATTCGCCTTCTAAAACCCTTTAAAGATAGGAAGCGCGAAGTCCCTCTTCACTGTTAGCCCGATTTCGGAACTTAATATTGACCTATAATATTTTAATTGGACCAGGTATTATATTGCAGGGTAATAGTGTACACTACTACAGGAAATAATTATAGGTGAATTAGGGGGTACACTATGTATATTTTAAATAGTGCATTAAAGCAAGGAAATTCGAAGACACTTTTCAATGCTAACAAACGGCACGATATCTGACCTTAAAAATGACTTAATTCACTATTGCTCAAAACGAGGAAATTCGCCTTCTAAAACCCTTTAAAGATAGGAAGCGCGAAGTCACTTTTCAATGTTAACGTAAAGATCGATTTCAGATCTTAATATTGACCCATAATATTTAAATTGGACCACATATTATATTACAGGGTGATAGTGTACCCTACCACAGGAAATAATTATAGGTGAATTAGGGGGTACACTATGTATTTTTTAAATAGTGCATTAAAACAAGGAAATTCGAAGACACTTTTCAATGTTAACTAACGCCACGGTATCGGATCTTAATATTGGCCTATAATATTTTAGTTGGTCCAGGTATTATATTACAGGGTAATAGTGTACACTTCTACAGGAAATAATTATAGGTCAATTAGGGGGAACACAGCGTGACCCTAAAGTTTCCTATGCATGCCTATGTGAAATAAAGTGTTCTGAGAAGCTTAAAATGAAGAAATAAGACTTCTAATATGCTTTAAAAATTCAAAGACATCTTTCAATGGTTAACTAACGCAAGGCGCGATATCAGACCTTAATATTGACCTATAATATTTTAGTTGGACCATGTATTATATTACAGGGTAATAGTGTATCCTACCACGGGAAATAATTATATGTCAATTAGAGGGAACACAATGAGTTCCTGTATTTTACTATGTGTGCGTATCTAAAATAAGTGTTCGGAAGAGCTTAAAATGAGGAAATTCGCCTTCTAAAACCCTTTAAAGATAGGAAGCGCGAAGTCCCTCTTCACTGTTAGCCCGATTAGGGACCTTAATATTGACCTATAATATTTTAATTGGACTAGGTATTATATTGCAGGGTAATAGTGTACCCTACCACAGGAAATAATTATAGGTTAATTAGGGGGTACACTATGTATATTTTAAATAGTGCATTAAAACAAGGAAATTCAAAGACACTTTTTAATGTTACTAACGCCACGGTATCGGATGTTAATATTGGCCTATAATATTTTAGTTGGTCCAGGTATTATATTACAGGGTAATGGTGTACACTTCTACAGGAAATAATTATAGGTCAATTAGGGGGCACACAGCGTGACCCTAAAGTTTACTGTGTATGCCTATGTGAAATAAAGTGTTAAGAGAAGCTTAAAATGAAGAAATAAGACTTCTAAAATGCTTTAAAAATTCAAAGACATCTTTCAATGTTTAACTAACGCAAGGTGCGATATCAGACCTTAATATTGACATATAATATTTTAGTTGGACCAGGTAATATATTACAGGGTAATAGTGTACCCTACCACGGGAAATAATTATATGTCAATTAGGGGGAACACAATGAGTTCCTGTATTTTACTATGTGTGCGTATCTAAAATAAGTGTTCGGAAGAGCTTAAAATGAGGAAATTCGCCTTCTAAAACCCTTTAAAGATAGGAAGCGCGAAGTCCCTCTTCACTGTTAGCCCGATTTCGGAACTTAATATTGACCGATAATATTTTAATTGGACCAGGTATTATACTGCAGGATAATAGTGTACACTACTACAGGAAATAATTATAGGTCAATTAGGGGGCACACAGCGTGACCCTAAAGTTTCCTATGTATGCCTATGTGAAATAAAGTGTTCTGAGAAGCTTAAAATGAAGAAATAAGACTTCTAAAATGCTTTAAAAATTCGAAGACATCTTTCAATGGTTAACTAACGCAAGGCGCGATATCAGACCTTAATATTGACGTATGATATTTTAGTTGGACCAGGTATTATATTACAGGGTAATAGTGTACCCTACCACGGGAAATAATTATATGTCAATTGGAGGGAACACAATGAGTTCCTGTATTTTACTATATGTGCGTATCTAAAATAAGTGTTCGGAAGAGCTTAAAATGAATAAATTCGCCTTCTAAAACCCTTTAAAGATAGGAAGCGCGAAGTCCCTCTTCACTGTTAGCCCGATTTCGGACTTTAATATTGACCTATAATATTTTAATTGGACCAGGTATTATATTGCAGGGTAATAGTGTACCCTACCCCAGGAAATAATTATAGGTGAATTAGGGGGTACACTATGTATATTTTAAATAGTGCATTAAAACAAGGAAATTCGAAGACACTTTTCAATGCCAACAAACGGCACGATATGTGACCTTAAAAATGACTTAATTCACTATTGCTCAAAACGAGGAAATTCGCCTTCTAAAACCCTTTAAAGATAGGAAGCGCGAAGTCACTTTTCAATGTTAACGTAAAGATCGATTTCAGATCTTAATATTGACCCATAATATTTAAATTGGACCACATATTATATTACAGGGTGATAGTGTACCCTACCACAGGAAATAATTATAGGTGAATTAGGGGGTACACTATGTATATTTTAAATAGTGCATTAAAACAAGGAAATTCGAAGACACTTTTCAATGTTAACTAACGCCACGGTATCGGATCTTAATATTGGCCTATAATATTTTAGTTGGTCCAGGTATTATATTACAGGGTAATAGTGTACACTTCTACAGGAAATAATTATAGGTCAATTAGGGGGCACACAGCGTGACCCTAAAGTTTAATATGTATGCCTATGTGAAATAAAGTGTTCTGAGAAGCTTAAAATGAAGAAATAAGACTTCTAAAATGCTTTAAAAATTCAAAGACATCTTTCAATGGTTAACTAACGCAAGGCGCGATATCAGACCTTAATATTGACCTATAATATTTTAGTTGGACCAGGTATTTTATTACAGGGTAATAGTGTACCCTACCACGGGAAATAATTATATGTCAATTAGAGGGAACACAATGAGTACCTGTATTTTACTATGTGTGCGTATCTAAAATAAGTGTTCGGAAGAGCTTAAAATGAGGAAATTTGCCTTCTAAAACCCTTTAAAGATAGGAAGCGCGAAGTCCCTCTTCACTGTTAGCCCGATTTCGGAACTTAATATTGACCTATAATATTTTAATTGGTCCAGGCATTATATTGCAGGGTAATAGTGTACAGTTCTACAGGAAATAATTATAGGTCAATTAGGGGGCACACAGCGTGACCCTAAAGTTTACTATGTATGTCTATGTGAAATAAAGTGTTCTGAGAAGCTTAAAATGAAGAAATAAGACTTCTAAAATGCTTTAAAAATTCAAAGACATCTTTCAATGGTTAACTAACGCAAGGCGCGATATCAGACCTTAATATTGACCTATAACATTTTAGTTGGACCTGGTATTATATTACAGGGTAATAGTGTACCCTACCACGGGAAATAATTATATGTCAATTAGAGGAAACACAATGAGTTCCTGTATTTTACTATGTGTGCGTATCTAAAATAAGTGTTCGGAAGAGCTTATAATGAGGAAATTCGCCTTCTAAAACCCTTTAAGGATAGGAAGCGCGAAGTCCCTCTTCACTGTTAGCCCGATTTCGAACCTTAATATTGACCTATAATATTTTAATTGGACCAGGTATTATATTGCAGGGTAATAGTGTACCCTTCCACAGGAAATAATTATAGGTGAATTAGAGGGTACACTATGTATATTTTAAATAGTGCATTAAAACAAGGAAATTCGAAGACACTTTTCAATGTTACTAACGCCACGGTATCCTATCTTAATATTGGCCTATAATATTTTAGTTGGTCAAGGTTTTATATTACAGGGTAATAGTGTACACTTCTACAGGAAATAATTATAGGTCAATTAGGGGGCACACAGCGTGACCCTAAAGTTTACTATGTATGCCTATGTGAAATAAAGTGTTCTGAGAAGCTTAAAATGAAGAAATAAGACTTCTAAAATGCTTTAAAAATTCAAAGACATCTTTCAATGGTTAACTAACGCAAGGCGCGATATCAGACCTTAATATTGACCTATAATATTTTAGTTGGACCAGGTATTATATTACAGGGTAATAGTGTACCCTACCACGGGAAATAATTATATGTCAATTAGAGGGAACACAATGAGTTCCTGTATTTTACTATGTGTGCGTATCTAAAATAAGTGTTCGGAAGAGCTTAAAATGAGGAAATTCGCCTTCTAAAACCCTTTAAAGATAGGAAGCGCGAAGTCCCTCTTCACTGTTAGCCCGATTTCGGAACTTAATATTGACCTATAATATTTTATTTGGACCAGGTATTATATTGCAGGGTAATAGTGTACACTACTACAGGAAATAATTATAGGTCAATTAGGGGGTACACTATGTATATTTTAAATAGTGCATTAAAAAAAGGAAATTCAAAGACACTTTTCAATGTTACTAACACCACGTTATCGGATCTTAATATTGGCCTATAACAGTGTTTCCCAAAGTGTGGTACGCGTACCCCTAGTTGTACGGGAACAGTTTAGCAGGGGTACGCGTTCTTATGCGAAATATCTTGCAACAAACGAAAATTACAAAAAATTTTATTTAAAAACAAAGCTAGCCACAAAAATTTACAATTACGTATTTTTCTATTGGATATTTTTTGCAGAGTTAACAGTTAATAATTAGTGGTGTCAACAGCCAGTTGTGATTTTTACTTTTTGTGCTATTTTTCATAGTAAAAAATTCATTCATTTTTCTTTATTAGGGGTACTCAGCGTTACGAAAAATTTAGAAAGGGTACACAAAAGTCATAAGTTTGGGAAACACTGGCCTATAATATTTTAGTTGGTCCAGGTATTATATTACAGAGTAATAGTGTACACTTCTACAGGAAATAATTATAGGTCAATTAGGGGGCACACAGTGTGACCCTAAAGTTTACTATGTATGCCTATGTGAAATAAAGTGTTAAGAGAAGCTTAAAATGAAGAAATAAGACTTCTAAAATGCTTTAAAAATTCAAAGACATCTTTCAATGTTTAACTAACGCAAGGCGCGAAATCAGACCTTAATATTGACCTATAATATTTTAGTTGGACCAGGTATTATATTACAGGGTTATAGTGTACCCTACCGCGGGAAATAATTATATGTCAATTAGGGGGAACACAATGAGTTCCTGCATTTTACTATATGTGCGTATCTAAAATAAGTGTTCGGAAGAGCTTAAAATGAGGAAATTCGCCTTCTAAAACCCTTTAAAGATAGGAAGCGCGAAGTCTTCACTGTTAGCCCGATTTCGGACCTTAATATTGACCTATAATATTTTAATTGGACCAGGTATTATATTGCAGCTTAATAGTGTACCCTACCACAGGAAATAATTATAGGTGAATTAGGGGGTACACTATGTATATTTTAAATAGTGCATTAAAACAAGGAAATTCGAAGACACTTTTCAATGCTAACAAACGGCACGATATCTGACCTTAAAAATGACTTAATTCACTATTGCTCAAAACGAGGAAATTCGCCTTCTAAAACCCTTTAAAGATAGGAAGCGCGAAGTCACTTTTCAATGTTTAACTAACGCAAGGCGCGAAATCAGACCTTAATATTGACCTATAATATTTTAGTTGGACCAGGTATTATATTACAGGGTTATAGTGTACCCTACCGCGGGAAATAATAATATGTCAATTAGGGGGAACACAATGAGTTCCTGCATTTTACTATATGTGCGTATCTAAAATAAGTGTTCGGAAGAGCTTAAAATGAGGAAATTCGCCTTCTAAAACCCTTTAAAGATAGGAAGCGCGAAGTCCCTCTTCACTGTTAGCCCGATTTCGGAACTTAATATTGACCTATAACATTTTAATTGGACTAGGTATTATATTGCAGGGTAATAGTGTACACTACTACAGGAAATAATTATAGGTCAATTAGGGGGCACACAGCGTGACCCTAAAGTTTCCTATGTATGCCTATGTGAAATAAAGTGTTCTGAGAAGCTTAAAATGAAGAAATAAGACTTCTAAAATGCTTTAAAAATTCAAAGACATCTTCAATGGTTAACTAAGGCAAGGCGCGATATCAGACCTTAATATTGACCTATAATATTTTAGTTGGACCAGGTATTATATTACAGGGTAATAGTGTACCCTACCACGGGAAATAATTATATGTCAATTAGAGGGAACACAATGAGTTCCTGTATTTTACTATATGTGCCTATCTAAAATAAGTGTTCGGAAGAGCTTAAAATGAGGAAATTCGCCTTCTAATACCCTTTAAAGATAGGAAGCGCGAAGTCCCTCTTCACTGTTAGCCCGATTTCGGACCTTAATATTGACCTATAATTTTTTAATTGGACCAGGTATTATATTGCAGTTTAATAGTGTACCCTACCACAGGAAATAATTATAGGTGAGTTAGGGGGTACACTATGTATATTTTAAATAGTGCATTAAAACAAGGATATTCGAAGACACTTTTCAATGTTAACTAACGCCACGGTATCGGATCTTAATATTGGCCTATAATATTTTAGTTGGTCCAGGTATTATATTACAGGGGAATAGTGTACACTTCTACAGGAAATAATTATAGGTCAATTAGGGGGCACACGGCGTGACCCTAAAGTTTACTATGTATGCCTATGTGAAATAAAGTGTTCTGAGAAGCTTAAAATGAAGAAATAAGACTTCTAAAATGCTTTAAAAATTCAAAGACATCTTTCAATGGTTAACTAATGAAAGGCGCGATATCAGACCTTAATATTGACCAATAATATTTTAGTTGGACCAGGTATTATATTACAGGGTAATAGTGTACCCTACCACGGGAAATAATTATATGTCAATTAGAGGGAACACAATGAGTTCCTGTATTTTACTATGTTTGCGTATCTAAAATAAGTGTTCGGAAGAGCTTAAAATGAGGAAATTCGCCTTCTAAAACCCTTTAAAGATAGGAAGCGCGAAGTCCCTCTTCACTGTTAGCCCGATTTCGGACCTTAATACTGACCTATAATATTTTAATTGGACCAGGTATTATATTGCAGGGTAATAGAGTACCCTACAACAGGAAATAATTATAGGTGATTTAGGGGGTACACTATGTATATTTTAAATAGTGCATTAAAACAAGGAAATTCGAAGACACTTTTCAATGTTAACTAACGCCACGGTATCGGATCTTAATATTGGCCTATAATATTTTAGTTGGTCCAGGAATTATATTACAGGGTAATAGTATACACTTCTACAGGAAATAATTATAGGTCAATTAGGGGGCACACAGCGTGACCCTAAAGTTTACTATGTATGCCTATGTGAAATAAAGTGTTCTGAGAAGCTTAAAATGAAGAAATAAGACTTCTAAAATGCTTTAAAAATTCAAAGACATCTTTCAATGGTTAACTAACGCAAGGCGCGATATCAGACCTTAATATTGACGTATAATATTTTAGTTGGACCAGGTAGTATATTACAGGGTAATAGTGTACCCTACCACGGGAAATAAATATATGTCAATTAGAGGGAACGCAATGAGTTCCTGTATTTTACTATGTGTGCGTATCTAAAATAAGTGTTCGGAAGAGCTTAAAATGAGGAAATTCGCCTTCTAAAACCCTTTAAAGATAGGAAGCGCGAAGTCCCTGTTCACTGTTTGCCCGATTTCGGACCTTAATATTGACCTATAATATTTTAATTGGACCAGGTATTATATTGCAGGGTAATAGGGTACCCTACCACAGGAAATAATTATAGGTGAATTAGGGGGTACATTATGTATATTTTAAATAGTGCATTAAAACAAGGAAATTCAAAGACACTTTTCAATGTTACTAACGCCACGGTATCGCATCTTAATATTGGCCTATAATATTTTAGTTGGTCCAGGTATTATATTACAGGGTAATAGTGTACACTTCTACAGGAAATAATTATAGGACAATTAGAGGGAACACAATGAGTTCCTGTATTTTACTATGTGTGCGTATCTAAAATAAGTGTTCGGAAGAGCTTAAAATGAGGAAATTCGCCTTCTAAAACCGTTTAAAGATAGGAAGCGCGAAGTCCCTCTTCACTGTTAGCCCGATTTCGGAACTTAATATTGACCTATAATATTTTAATTGGACCAGGTAATATATTTCAGGGTAATAGTGTACACTACTACAGGAAATAATTATAGGTCAATTAGGGGGCACACAGCGTGACCTTAAAGTTTCCTATGTATGCCTTTTGTGAAATAAAGTGTTCTGAGAAGCTTAAAATGAAGAAATAAGACTTCTAAAATGCTTTAAAAATTCAAAGACATCTTTCAATGGTTAACTAACGCAAGGCGCGATTTCGGACCTTAATATTGACCTATAATATTTTAATTGGACCAGGTATTATATTGCAGGGTAATAGTGTACCCTACAACAGGAAATAATTATAGGTGATTTAGGGGGTACACTATGTATATTTTAAATAGTGCATTAAAACAAGGAAATTCGAAGACACTTTTCAATGTTAACTAACGCCACGGTATCGGATCTTATTATTGGCCTATAATATTTTAGTTGGTCCAGGAATTATATTACAGGGTAATAGTGTACACTTCTACGGGAAATAATTATAGGTCAATTAGGGGGCACACAGCGTGTCCCTAAAGTTTACTATGTTTGCCTATGTGAAATAAAGTGTTCTGAGAAGCTTAAAATGAAGAAATAAGACTTCTAAAATGCTTTAAAAATTCAAAGACATCTTTCAATGGTTAACTAACGCAAGGCGCGATATCAGACCTTAATATTGACCTATAATATTTTAGTTGGACCAGGTATTATATTACAGGGTAATAGTGTACCCTACCACGGGAAATAATTATATGTCAATTAGAGGGAACACAATGAGTTCCTGTATTTTACTATGTGTGCGTATCTAAAATAAGTGTTCGGAAGAGCTTAAAATGAGGAAATTCGCCTTCTAAAACCGTTTAAAGATAGGAAGCGCGAAGTCCCTCTTCACTGTTAGCCCGATTTCGGACCTTAATATTGACCTATAATATTTTAATTGGACCAGGTATTATATTGCAGGGTAATAGTGTACCCTACCACAGGAAATAATTATAGGTGAATTAGGGGGTACACTATGTATATTTTAAATAGTGCATTAAAACAAGGAAATTCGAAGACACTTTTCAATGTTAACTAACGCCACGGTATCGGATCTTAATATTGGCCTATAATATTTTAGTTGGTCCAGGTATTATATTACAGGGTAATAGTGTACACTTCTACAGGAAATAATTATAGGTAAATTAGGGGGCACACAGCGTGACCCTAAAGTTTACTATGTATGCCTATGTGAAATAAAGTGTTCTGAGAAGCTTAAAATGAAGAAATAGGACTTCTAAAATGCTTTAAAAATTCAAAGACATCTTTCAATGCTTAACTAACGCAAGGCGCGATATCAGACCTTAATATTGACCTATAATATTTTAGTTGCACCAGGTATTATATTACAGGGTAATAGTGTACCCTACCACGGGAAATAATTATATGTCAATTTGAGGGAACACAATGAGTTCCTGTATTTTACTATGTGTGAGTATCTAAATTAAGTGTTCGGAAGAGCTTAAAATGAGGAAATTCGCCTTCTAAAACCCGTTAAAGATAGGAAGCGCGAAGTCCCTCTTCACTGTTAGCCCGATTTCGGACCTTAATATTGACCTATAATATTTTAATTGGACCAGGTATTATATTGCAGGGTAATAGTGTACCCTACCACAGGAAATAATTATAGGTGATTTAGGGGGTACACTATGTATATTTTAAATAGTGCATTAAAACAAGGAAATTCGAAGACACTTTTACATGTTAACTAACACCTCGGTATCGGATCTTAATATTGGCCTATAATATTTTAGTTGGTCCAGGTATTATATTACAGGGTAATAGTGTACATTTCTACAGGAAATAATTATAGGTCAATTAGGGGGCACACAGCGTGACTCTAAAGTTTACTATGTATGCCTATGTGAAATAAAGTTTTCTGAGAAGCTTAAAATGAAGAAATAAGACTTCTAAAATGCTTTAAAAATTCAAAGACATCTTTCAATGGTTAACTAACGCAAGGCGCGATATCAGACCTTAATATTGACCTATAATATTTTAGTTGGACCAGGTATTATATTACAGGGTAATAGTGTACCCTACCACGGGAAATAATTATATGTCAATTAGAGGGAACACAATGAGTTCCTGAATTTTACTATGTGTGCGTATCTAAAATAAGTGTTCGGAAGAGCTTAAAATGAGGAAATTCGCCTTCTAAAACCCTTTAAAGATAGGAATCGCGAAGTCCCTCTTCACTGTTAGCCCGATTTCGGACCTTAATATTGACCAATAATATTTTAATTGGACCAGGTATTATATTGCAGGGTAATAGTGTACCCTACCACAGGAAATAATTATAGGTGAATTAGGGGGTACACTATGTATATTTTAAATAGTGCATTAAAACAAGGAAATTCGAAGACACTCTTCAATGCTAACAAACGGCACGATATCTGACCTTAAAAATGACTTAATTCACTATTGCTCAAAACGAGGAAATTCGCCTTCTAAAATCCTTTAAAGATAGGAAGCGCGAAGTCACTTTTCAATGTTAACGTAAAGATCGATTTCAGATCTTAATATTGACCCATAATATTTAAATTGGACCACATATTATATTACAGGGTGATAGTGTACCCTTCCACAGGAAATAATTATAGGTGAATTAGGGGGTACACTATGTATATTTTAAATAGTGCATTAAAACAAGGAAATTCGAAGACACTTTTCAATGCTAACAAACCACACGATATCTGACCTTAAAAATGACTTAATTCACTATTGCTCAAAACGAGGAAATTCGCCTTCTAAAACCCTTTAAAGATAGGAAGCGCGAAGTCACTTTTCAATATTAACGTAAAGATCGATTTCAGATCTTAATATTGACCCATAATATTTAAATTGGACCACATATTATATTACAGGGTGATAGTGTACCCTACCCCAGGAAATAATTATAGGTGAATTAGGGGGTACACTATGTATATTTTAAATAGTGCATTAAAACAAGGAAATTCGAAGACACTTTTCAATGTTAACTAACGCCACGGTATCGGATCTTAATATTGGCCTATAATATTTTACTTGGTCCAGGTATTATATTACAGGGTAATAGTGTACACTTCTAAAGGAAATAATTATAGGTCAATTAGGGAGCACACAGCGTGACCCTAAAGTTTACTATGTATGCCTATGTGAAATAAAGTGTTCTGAGAAGCTTAAAATGAAGAAATAAGACTTCTAAAATGCTTTAAAAATTCAAAGACATCTTTCAATGGTTAACTAACGCAAGACGCGATATCAGACCTTAATATTGACCTATAATATTTTAGTTGGACCAGGTATTATATTACAGGGTAATTGTGTACCCTACCACGGGAAATAATTATATGTCAATTAGAGGGAACACAATGAGTTCCTGTATTTTACTATGAGTGCGTATCTAAAATAAGTGTTCGGAAGAGCTTAAAATGAGGAAATTCGCCTTCTAAAACCCTTTAAAGATAGGAAGCGCGAAGTCCCTCTTCACTGTTAGCCCGATTTCGGACCTTAATATTGACCTATAATATTTTAATTGGACCAGGTATTATATTGCAGGGTAATAGTGTACCATACCACAGGAAATAATTATAGGTGAATTAGAGGGTACACTATGTATAGTTTAAATAGTGCATTAAAACAAGGAAATTAGAAGACACTTTTCAATGTTATCTAACGCCAAGGTATCGGATCTTAATATTGGCCTATAATTTTTTAGTTGGTCCAGGTATTATATTACAGGGTAATAGTGTACACTTCTACAGGAAATAATTATAGGTCAATTAGGGGGCACACAGCGTGACCCTAAAGTTTACTATGTATGCCTATGTGAAATAAAGTGTTCTGAGAAGCTTAAAATGAAGAAATAAGACTTCTAAAATGCTTTAAAAATTCAAAGACATCTTTCAATGCTTAACTAACGCAAGGCGCGATATCAGACCTTAATATTGACCTATAATATTTTAGTTGGACCAGGTATTTTATTACAGGGTAATAGTGTACCCTACC